>NC_069503.1:608692801-608885301 GCF_027579735.1 Bombina bombina | reverse complement strand
ATTGGGTAAAATTTGTAAATAGTAAAAAAAATATGGATTCCAGAGCTGTTTATTAGTGATGATGTAAACAGCCAATGCTATAAAAGATTCTTCTACACTATTTTTTTCTTGTCACTTATATTTATGTTACACAAGAGGGTTGTTGGATTACAGCTGATTAATGTAACTTTCTCAGCGTGTGACTTAATAATTTTAGTGCCACTTGGTGTATATTCAAAATACTCTATAATAACCTATTCAGACATCTTTAGCTTTCTTACATATTTCTGTGTTTGCTTCATAAATCATGATGTAGTTTACAAGTTTTCAGATTTAGACTCAAACCAAACAGCACATACCAGAGACTATACAATACATTCTGCTTTCGTTATGGGCTCATACCAAACCAAGAAAAGAATGCAGGCAGCAATTTCAAACTTGTAGCCTTTATGGCAGGGTTATAAAGCAGTTAAAAAATCACTCATTTTAAGAAACCGTTAAAATATAATATTATACCAATAAGCTATTAAAGGGATATTAAACAAAAAAAAAAAATATTTCGAGATTCAGATATAGCATGCTTTATTTTCTTGGTATCCTTTATTGAAGGAGCAGCCATGCGCTACTGGGAGCTAGCTGAACATATATGTAAGCCAATCACAAGAGGCATATATGCATAGCCACCAATAAGCAGCTAGCTCCCAGCTCCTGAGTCTACCTAGGTATTCTTTTCAACAAAGGATACCGAGATAACAAAGCAAATTTGATAATAGAAGTACATTGGAAAGTTGTTTAAAATTGTATGCTCTAATTGAATTATAATCGAAAAAAATATGTGTTTCATGTCCCTTTAAATAATTATAAAACAGTGTTTATAGATGGATCATAAAAATACACAGCTTGATTGTATTAGAAACAAATCCTACTTACTTTTTTGAGAAAACTGAAGCATCTAAGTAATTAAAATATATATATTTTTATATCCATGAAGACATAACTACAGACAGACCACATAAATGGCTGTACGACATATCTTGAGTGCACTTCACCAATGGGTGTGTTGTTAAAACACATGTGCACCACCCACAGTGAAGATAATTGCCAGATCTCTTGTAGGAAGTTAAAGGGCCACTAAACCCAAAATCTTTCTTTCATGATTCAGATAGAGAATATAAATTTAAACAACGTTACAATTTACTTCTATTATTTATTTTGCTTAATTTTTTAGATATCCTTAGTTGAAGAAAAATCAATGCACATGGTGAGCCAATAGCACGAGGCTTCTATGTGCAGCAACCAATCAGCAGCTACTGAGCATATCTAGATGTGCTTTTCAGCAAAGAATATCAAGATAATAAAACAAATTAGATAATATAAGTAAATTAGAAAGATGTTTAAAACTGCATTCTCTTTCTAAATCATGAAAGAAAAAATGTGGGTTTCATGTCCCTTTAACATGTGTACAAAGAAGAGCTCGTCATCGGCTTTTTGTTTAATACATTGCGCATGCGTTGGAAGTGCAAATTAAGAGCACTTTGGGAACTTGAGAGCAATCCGGAACCGCGGCAACATAGAAAACCCAGGCTGCCCAACGTGATTGGCTAGTCGAAATAAGCCTCACGGTGGGTTTGGAAAAGCCTGTTTTTAGAAGCGGACTGCAAACAAACTGGAGCACATTTAACATTTATATTAACCTGCTGAATAAACAATTGATCATTTTAGCCTTTTATATCCCTTCAAAACATCTGGATGATACAATAGCTAATACTTTTATCTGTAAATCATAATCTGTGCATTTTTGTTTGTCTGTCTGTTGGTTCTTTTGTCTAGGGGCAGAATTAAGTCTCTGCAGCCCCTATATAGAGATAAACAAGGAGGAATCTTCCAAGTGTGTGGGTAGCCAAAGTATCAAGGCAACAATACCACCAGTATACTAGTATAAAGTATAACAATTTAAAAATATATTGTCAAACTTTAAAACTTACAATTTTCTGAGGACACAAATGGAGGAGTGTAGGTAATGAGGACACAACCTATGTCCTCTGACGCGTTTCATGCCTTGATGGTGCTTTCTCAAAGATGTTTCATTGCGAAGCTCTTTCTCAAGTTTGAGTATTCTAATAACTACATTTTCATGTATGAATAACGTATTTTTTTTTTAACACATTTGAATTGTGCAAAATCTTATCTTTTTCTGTTGCTATTGGGTGAAGAGATGCAAGGCCAGTTTGTGAACTTATAAAATATCTTGATTTGCTGGGCCTATGACACCATTGCCTGTTTGTTTGGAGTGGTCCAGATGGGTCACAGTTTACCCCAGGTGGATCCCTAAGAATTTCCTTAGGATCTTAAGCATCCAGAACCTACAAGGAGCAACAGGACAAGTATTTCTGTTACTGAGGATGTTGAATCCTCCCCTGTTTTTTCTGTCCCCTGTCTATAATTAAAGGGACAGTCAACTCAAAAATTGTTATTGTTTAAAACAAAGAACAAACAACCAGCTCCATAACATTGTTAGCCTTTTCTATAGTGATTTATCTGTGTGTATTTACTCTTTGCTCAGTGTGCTTAGAGGATTATGCCTACACCTCACTGATAAGGCCCAATGAAGGCCGAACATATTGTTTGGGGTTGCTGTGTTCCTTGTTCAAAGAGGAATTGCCTGGTATTTCGGCGCTGTACTGACCGTAATAGACGGGATCAGACTGATATACTACAGGAAAGGTCCACTCTGTGAAAAGCATTACTGGGCTAAAAAGAAGTGGCACCCAGGTGGTAAATCCCCATATTAGAGGGTAACAATGTTATTGAGCTGGTTGTTCATTCCTGTGAGTGTGCTTCTCTCTCTTCTATATACTTATATACATCTCTCTCTTCTATATACTTATATACATCTCTCTCTTCTATATACTTATATACATCTCTCTCTTCTATATACTTATATACATCTCTCTCTTCTATATACTTATATACATCTCTTTCTTCTATATACTTATATACATCTCTCTCTTCTATATACTTATATACATTTCTCTCTTCTATATACTTATATACATCTCTCTCTTCTATATACTTATATACATCTCTCTCTTCTATATACTTATATACATCTCTCTCTTCTATATACTTATATACATCTCTCTCTTCTATATACTTATATACATCTCTCTCTTCTATATACTTATATACATCTCTCTCTTCTATATACTTATATACATCTCTCTCTTCTATATACTTATATACATCTCTCTCTTCTATATACTTATATACATCTCTCTCTTCTATATACTTATATACAGCTCTCTCTTCTATATACTTATATACATCTCTCTCTTCTATATACTTATATACATCTCTCTCTTCTATATACTTATATACATCTCTCTCTTCTATATACTTATATACATCTCTCTCTTCTATATACTTATATACATCTCTCTCTTCTATATACTTATATACACCTCTCTCTTCTATATACTTATATACATCTCTCTCTTCTATATACTTATATACATCTCTCTCTTCTATATACTTATATACATCTCTCTCTTCTATATACTTATATACATCTCTCTCTTCTATATATTTATAGACTGTCTTATGACTGATGCTTCTTATCTTTTGTTTCTGGCTAGCCAGAAGACTTGCGCGGAAACTGCTGCATTCACAGCATTATAATACCTCCCCTATGTATCAATATTTGTGTATACAGTGATAAATAAGTTAGGGATGACTTTGTGTGTGTGTGTATATATAGATCTATAAGATAAGGAGTTTGGTTTCCCTGCAAACTAAGCCCATTTAATTAAACTGCAGTTTCAATTAGCAAACATATAATTAAAGGGACAGTCTACCCAAATGTCACATGCAACTTAGCAGAATCATTATAAGAAGTAGATAACATATCACCCCGTTGCAACATCATGTACTCCCAAAGGTAAAAACTTAAAACTCCTCGCCCCTCCTTCTTTACCAATCTTGCAGCTTTTCTCTAAACTGCTCTTGATATTGCGCGTGACGTCACATCATTAACGTGACTAGGCGCATATTATATTTACCCAATGTGCAGGGGAATATTTTTAGTGTTGGACAAACCAAATATTGCTTTCTTGACATTTTATTTGCGATTTTTTTTTACGGTAAGTGTCTAAAATACATATTACTTATAGAAGTGTTCTCTTTCAAAGACAGAATTTATTTTCATTTTCAAATCCTATGTATCGAAAAAACTAAATTCTTATGTTTTGTCTAATCAATGAATTTTTATGGAATAATGTTAAAACGCAATGCTACCTAAAAAATTTCTCACCCTTTAAATTGAATACAAAGATACATTGTACCAGCTATAGTATATTAAAAAAAAATAATAACTACTTTTCCCCTATTTAGGAATATGAAATAGCTGATTTTATACTGTATTATATGCTATTGACAAACTATGTAAACACAGCCATCACAAGAAATTACACTCTCAGTGTGTTGCAGGATAGTTTAACTAATAAAATCTTATTTTTCCATTTATTTATTTTTAAAAATTGACCTTTAGTTTAAAAGCAGTTATAAGATAAGAAATAAACAGCCAGATTACGAGTTTTGTGTTATGAGTGGCTTGGTAATAACTTGCAAGTTATTTCCACCGCTCACCTTTAATAGAGCTGCTATTACAGGTTTGCAAAAAGCCGGCGATATAGCTGCATTAAGCTCCATATCGCACACAAATACCAGCGCTGCTTGGAGCTGGTTTGACGTGCTGGTGAACGATTCCCCCATAGACATCAATGGGGAGAGCAGGCTAAAAAAAAGCCTAACACCTGCAATAACGGAGCATAAAGCTCCGTAACTTAGCCCCATTGATGTCTATGGGGAAACAAAATGTATGTTTACACCTAACACCCTAACATAAACCCTGAGTCTAAACACCCTAATCTGCCGTCCCCGACATCGCCGACACCTACATTACACTTATTAACCCATAATCTGCCGCCCCAATGTCGCTGACACCTACCTACACTTATTAACCCCTTATTTGCCGTCCCCAATGTCGCCACCACCTACATAAATTTATTAACCCCTAATCTGCCGCCCCCAACATCGCCGCCACCACTATACTAAAGTTTTTAACCCCTATGTGGCCTCCCACATAACTAACACTAAATAAATATATTAACTCCTAAACCTAACCCTAACCCTAAGTCTAACCCTAACACCCCTAACTTTAATATAATTAAAATAAATCTAAATAAAACTTACTATCATTACCTAAATAATTCCTATTTAAAACTAAATACTTACCTATAAAATATACCCTAAGCTAGCTACAATATAACTAATAGTTACATTGTGGCTATCTTAGGTTTTATTTTTATTTAACAGCTAAGTTTGTATTTATTTTAACTAGGTAGACTAGTTATCAAATAGTTATTAACTATTTACTAACTACCTAGTTAAAATAAAGACAAATTTATCTGTAAAATAAAATCTAACCTGAGTTACACTAACAACTAACATTATAATAAAATTAAATAAATTAAAAAAATACATTTATCTAAATTACAAAAAAATAAACACTAAATTACACAAAATATAAAAGAAATTATCGAATATTTAAACTAATTACACCTAATGTAATAGCCCTATCAAAATAAAAAAGGGGCCCCCCAAAATAAAAAAAACCCTAGCCTACTCTAAACTGCCAATAGCCCTTAAAAGGGCCTTTTGCGGGGCATTGCCCCAAAGAAATCAGCTCTTTTACCTGTAAAAAAAAATACAAACAACCCCCCAACAGTAAAACCCACCACCCACACAACCAGACCCCCCAAATAAAATCCTATCTAAATAAACCTAAGCTCCCCATTGCCCTGAAATGGGCATTTGGATGGGCATTGCCCTTAAAAGGGCATTTAGCTCTTTTACGGTGCCCATAGTCCCTAATCTAAAAAATAAAACCCACCCAATAAACCCTTAATAAAACATAACACCCCCCAAAGATCCACTTACAGTTTTTGTAGACTGGACATACATCCTCATCCAGCCGGGAGAAGTCTTCATCCAAGCGGGCAGAAGTCATCAACGAAGCCAGGAGAAGTCTTCATCCAAGCAGGCAGAAGTCCTCAATGAAGTCGGGAGAAGTCTTCATCCAAGCGGCAAGAAGTTGTCCTCCAGGCAGGCAGAAGTCTTCATCTAGACGGCATCTTCTATCTTCATAATTCCAATGCGGAGTGGCTCCATCTTCAATACACCCGGCATTGAGCATCCTCTTCATACGGTCCCAGCCGTTCACTGAAGGTTCCCTTTAAGGGACATCATCCAAGATGGCATCCCTTGAATTCCGATCGGCTGATAGAATTCTATCAGACAATTGGAATTAAAGGGTAAAAAAATCTTATTGGCTGATGCAATCAGCCAATAGGATTGAGCTTCAATCCTATTGGATGATCCACTCAGCCAATTGGATTGAGCTCACATTCTATTGTCTGTTCCATCAGAAAATCGGAATTCAAGGGAACCTTCAGTGTACGGCTGGGACCATATGAAGAGGATGCTCTGCGCCGCTCCGCGTAGGAAGGATGAAGATAGAAGACTTCTCCCGGCTTCGTTGAGGACTTTTGCCCGCTTGGATGAAGACTTCTCCCAGCTTCGTTGAGGACTTCTGCCCACTTGGATGAAGACTTCTCCAGGCTGGATGAAGATGGATGTCCGGTCTTCAAAAACTGGAAGTGGATCTTCGGGGTTAGTGTTTTATTAAGGGTTTATTGGGTGGGTTTTATTTTTAGATTAGGGACTTTGGGCACCATAAAAGAGCTAAATGCCTTTTTAAGGGCAATGCCCATCCAAATGCCCTTTTCAAGGCAATGGGGATCTTAGGTTTATTTAGATAGGATTTTATTTGGGAAGGTTTGGTTGTGTGTGGGTGGTGGGTTTTACTGTTGGGGGGTTGTTTGTATTCTTTTTTACAGGTAAAAGAGCTGATTTCTTTGGGGCAATGCCCCGCAAAAGGCCTTTTAAGGGCTATTGGCAGTTTAGTGTAGGCTAGGGTTTTTTTATTTTGGGGGGGGGCTGTTTATTTTTATAGGGCTATTCGATTAGGTGTAAATTGTTTAAATATTTGATAATTTCTTTTTTATTTTGTGTAATTTAGTGTTTATTTTTTGTAATTTAGTTAATTGTATTTAATTAATGTAATTTATTTAATTTTAGTGTAATGTTAGGTTTAACTGTAAAACAGGTTAGGTTTTATTCCACAGGTAAATTTGTATTTATTTTTAATAGGTAGTTAGCAAATATTTAATAACTATTTACAAACTAATCAACCTAATAAAAATAAATACAAACTTAGCTGTGAAATAAAAATAAAACCTAAGCTAGATACAATATAACTATTAGTTATATTGTAGCTAGCTTAGGTTTTATTTTACAGGTAAGTATTTATTTAGTTTTAAATAGGAAAAATGTAGGTATTAATTGTAATTTTTATTTTGAATTCTTTTAATTAGGTTAAAGTTAGTGGGTGGTAGGGTTAGGGTTACATTAGGGTAAGGGTTAGACTTAGGGTTAGGTTTAGGGGTTAATAACTTTAGTATAGTGGTGGCAACATTGGGGACAGCAGATTACGGGTTAATAATATTTAACTAGTGTTTGCGATGCGGGAGTGCGGTGGTTTAAGGGTTAATATGTTTATTATAGTGGCGGCGATGTCCGGAGCGGCAGATTAGGGGTTAATAATTGTATTTTAGTGTTTGCAATGCGGGAGGGCCTCGGTTTAGGGGTTAATATGTAGTTTATGGGTGTTAGTGTACTTTGTAACACTTTAGTTATGAGTTTTATGCTACAGCTTTGTAGCGTAAAACTCATAACTACTAACTTTCAGGTAGCGGTACATATCTTGTAGTTATGGGCTGTTCCGCTCACTTTTTGGCCGGACAGGCAAAACTCGTAATACAGGCGCTATGGAAGTCCTATTGAAAAAGGACTTTTTGAAAGGTGCGGTAGTTACGTTGCGTTACGGCCAAAAAGGTGTGCGGTACAGCTATATCTACAACACCTGTAATACCAGCAGTAGTGAAAAAGCAGCGTTATGAGCCATAACGCAAAACTCGTAATCTAGCCAAAAATCTTTGTAAATACAAGTGATAATATAATGACACATGATATTAGCTGTAACCTCAACCCATTGTAATAGGAAATCAGAATATTACATAATATAGGGAGAATCTATTCCCAATTAAACTTTCATTAATCACATAGCCAATGCAATTGTAGGTAAAATCCAATTTGACTTTTATCATCCAATTTGCTTTGTTCTATTGTTTATCTTAGTTTAAAGCTAAACCTAGGTATGCTCATATGCTCATTGAGGCAGTACCTTTTTTTTAAAGCATTTTTTTTTTTCTGAGATAGAGGGCATTAGTCCCTGTGTGCCAGACAAATAATACACTGACCACAACAGTGCATTTAGTGCAATGATTTTCTAAATGCAATTCTGACAAAAGAACTGAAATAAGGGGTCATTCTTCAAAGTATTAGATGCAACTTAACCCCTTAATGACTGGACCATTTTTCAATTTTCTTACCCTTAAAGGGACACTGTACCCAATTTTTTTCTTTTGTAATTCAGAAAGAGCATGCAATTTTAAGCAACTTTCTAATTTACTCCTATTATAAATTTTTCTTCGTTCTCTTGCTATCATTATTTGAAAAAGAAGGCATCTAAGCTTTTGTTTGGTTTCAGTACTCTGGACAGCACTTTTTTATTGGTGGATGAATTTATCCACCAATCAGCAAAGACAATCCAGGTTGTTCACCAAAAATGGACCGGCATCTTAGCTTACATTCTTGCATTTCAAAGAAAGATACCAAGAGAATGAAGAACATTTGATAATAGGAGTAAATTAGAAAGTTGCTTAAAATTTCATGCTCAATCTGAATCACGAAAGAAAAATTTTGGGTACAGTGTCAATTTAAGGACTAAGGCTATTTCTTCTGTTATGTGCGATCAGTCCACGGGTCATCATTACTTCTGGGATATAACTCCTCCCCAACAGGAAATGCAAGAGGATTCACCCAGCAGAGCTGATATAGCTCCTCCCCTCTACGTCAGTCCCAGTCATTCTCTTGCACCCAACGACTAGATAGGATGTGTGAGAGGACTATGGTGATTATACTTAGTTTTTATGACTTCAATCAAAAGTTTGTTATTTTACAATAGCACCGGAGCGTGTTATTACTTCTCTGGCAGAGTTTGAAGAAGAATCTACCAGAGTTTATTACTATGATTTTAACCGGAGTAGTTAAGATCATATTGCTGTTCTCGGCCATCTGAGGGAGGTAAAGGCTTCAGATCAGGGGACAGCGGGCAGATGAATCTGCATTGAGGTATGTAGCAGTTTTTATTTTCTGAATGGAATTGATGAAAAAATCCTGCTATACCGTTATAATGACATGTATGTATACACTTCAGTATTCTGGGAATGGTTTTTTCACCGGAACTACTCTGTTAAAGGTCACTAATCCTTTTAATAAATATTGTCATGTTAAACGTTTTTGCTGGAATGTAGAATCGTTTACATTGCTGAGGTACTGAGTAAATAAATGTTTGGGCATTATTTTCCACTTGGCAGTTGTCTGCTTTAAATTGTGACAGTTTCGTTTCTCCTCACTGCTGTGTGTGAGAGGGAGGGGCCGTTTTGGCGCTCTTTTGCTACGCATCAAAAAATTCCAGTCAGCTACTATTATATTTCCTGCATGATCCGGTTCACTGACAGATCTCAGGGGTCTTCAAACTTCTTTGAAGGGAGGTACATTCTCTCAGCAGAGCTGTGAGAATTTTTATTGACTGTGAATAAAAACGTTACTCTATAATTTTTTATGTCAAATTTAGTTATTTACTAATGGGAACAAACCTTTGCTAAAAGTTGTGTTATTTTAAACTTGATGCTATAACTGTTTCAGTTCATTATCTCAACTGTCATTTAATCGTTAAAGTACCTCTTTGAGGCACAGTACGTTTTTGCTAAAAAAGATTATAACCAGGTTGCAAGTTATTGCTAGTGTGTTAAACATGTCTGACTCAGAGAATATCTGTGTCATTTGTTCCAATGCCAAGGTGGAGCCCAATAGAAATTTATGTACTAACTGTATTGATGCTACTTTAAATAAAAGTCAATTTGTACAATGTGAACAAATTTCACCAAACTGCGAGGGAAGAGTTATGCCGACTAACTCGCCTCACGCGGCAGTACCTGCATCTCCCGCTCGGGAGGTGAGTGATATTATGGCGCCTAATACATCTGGGCGGCCATTACAGATAACATTACATGATATGGCTACTGTTATGACTGAAGTTTTGTCTAAATTACCAGAACTAAGAGGCAAGCGTGATCACTCTGGGGTGAGAACAGAGTGCGCTGACAATACTAGGGCCATGTCTGATACTGCGTCACAGCTTGCAGAGCATGAGGACGGAGAGCTTCATTCTGTGGGTGACGGTTCTGATCCAAACAGATTGGATTCAGATATTTCAAATTTTAAATTTAAATTGGAGAACCTCCGTGCATTACTAGGGGAGGTCTTAGCAGCTCTCAATGATTGTAACACCGTTGCAATACCAGAGAAAATGTGTAGGTTGGATAAATACTTTGCGGTACCGGCGAGTACTGACGTTTTTCCTATACCTAAGAGATTAACTGAAATTGTTACTAAGGAGTGGGATAGACCCGGTGTGCCGTTCTCACCCCCTCCAATATTTAGAAAGATGTTTCCAATAGACGCCACTACTCGGGACTTATGGCAAACGGTCCCTAAGGTGGAGGGAGCAGTTTCTACTTTAGCTAAGCGTACCACTATCCCGGTGGAGGATAGCTGTGCTTTTTCAGATCCAATGGATAAAAATTAGAGGGTTACCTTAAGAAAATGTTTGTTCAACAAGGTTTTATATTGCAACCCCTTGCATGTATCGCGCCGATTACGGCTGCGGCAGCATTTTGGATTGAGTCTCTGGAAGAGAACCTTAGTTCGTCTACGCTAGACGACATTATGGACAGGCTTAGAGTCCTTAAACTAGCCAATTCATTCATTTCGGAGGCCGTAGTACATTTAACTAAACTTACGGCTAAGAACTCTGGATTCGCCATACAGGCACGTAGAGCACTGTGGCTAAAATCCTGGTCAGCTGATGTTACTTCTAAGTCTAAATTACTTAATATACCTTTCAAGGGGCAGTCTTTATTTGGGCCCGGGTTGAAAGAAATTATCGCTGACATTACAGGAGGTAAGGGCCACGCCCCTACCTCAAGACAAAGCCAAAGCTAAGGCTAGACAGTCTAATTTTCGTTCCTTTCGGAATTTCAAACCTGGAGCAGCGTCAACCTCCACTGCACCAAAACAGGAAGGAGCTGTTGCTCGTTACAGACAAGGCTGGAAACCTAACCAGTCCTGGAATAAGGGCAAACAGACCAGGAAACCTGCTGCTGCCCCAAAGACAGCATGAACCGAGAGCCCCCGATCCGGGACCGGATCTAGTGGGGGGCAGACTTTCTCTCTTCGCTCAGGCCTGGGCAAGAGATGTTCAGGATCCCTGGGCGCTGGAGATCATATCTCAGGGATACCTTCTAGACTTCAAATTATCTCCCCCAAAAGGGAGATTTCATCTGTCAAGGTTGTCAACAAACCAGATAAAGAAAGAAGCGTTTCTACGCTGTGTACAAGATCTGTTATTAATGGGAGTGATCCATCCAGTTCCGCGGTCGGAACAAGGACAAGGGTTCTACTCAAACCTGTTTGTGGTTCCCAAAAAAGAGGGAACTTTCAGGCCAATCTTAGATTTAAAGATTCTAAACAAATTCCTAAGAGTTCCATCGTTCAAAATGGAAACTATTCGGACAATCTTACCTATGATCCAAAAGGGTCAGTACATGACCACAGTGGATTTAAAAGATGCTTACCTTCACATACCGATTCACAAAGATCATCAACGGTATCTACGGTTTGCCTTCCTAGACAGGCACTACCAGTTTGTAGCTCTTCCATTCGGATTGGCTACGGCCCCAAGAATCTTCACAAAGGTTCTGGGCGCCCTTCTGGCGGTACTAAGACCGCGAGGGATTTCGGTAGCTCCGTACCTAGACGACATTCTAATACAAGCTTCAAGCTTTCAAACTGCCAAGTCTCATACAGAGTTAGTTCTGGCATTTCTAAGGTCGCATGGATGGAAAGTGAACGAAAAGAAAAGTTCTCTTTTTCCTCTCACAAGAGTTCCATTCTTGGGGACTCTTATAGATTCTGTAGAAATGAAGATTTACCTGACAGAAGACAGGTTAACAAGGCTTCAGGATGCATGCCGTGTCCTTCATTCCATTCAACACCCGTCAGTGGCTCAATGCATGGAGGTGATCGGCTTAATGGTAGCGGCAATGGACATAGTACCTTTTGCACGCCTACACCTCAGACCGCTGCAATTGTGCATGCTAAGTCAGTGGAATGGGGATTACTCAGATTTGTCCCCTACCCTGAATCTGAATCAAGAGACCAGAAATTCTCTTCTATGGTGGCTTTATCGGCCACACCTGTCCAGGGGGATGCCGTTCAGCAGGCCAGACTGGACAATCGTAACAACAGACGCCAGCCTACTAGGTTGGGGCGCTGTCTGGAATTCTCTGAAGACTCAGGGATTATGGAATCAGGAGGAGAGTCTCCTTCCAATAAACATTCTGGAATTGAGGGCAGTTCTCAATGCCCTTCTAGCTTGGCCCCAATTAACAACTCAGGGGTTCATCAGGTTTCAGTCGGACAATATCACGACTGTAGCTTACATCAACCATCAGGGAGGGACAAGAAGCTCCCTAGCAATGATGGAAGTATCAAAGATAATTCGCTGGGCAGAGTCTCACTCTTGCCACCTGTCAGCAATCCACATCCCGGGAGTGGAGAACTGGGAGGCGGATTTCTTGAGTCGCCAGACTTTTCATCCGGGAGAGTGGGAACTTCATCCGGAGATTTTTGCCCAAATACTTCGACGTTGGGGCAAACCAGAGATAGATCTCATGGCGTCTCGCCAGAACGCCAAACTTCCTCACTACGGGTCCAGATCCAGGGATCCGGAAGCGGTTCTGATAGATGCTTTGACAGCACCTTGGAAATTCGGGATGGCTTATGTGTTTCCCCCCCTTCCCGCTGCTTCCTCGATTGATTGCGAAAATCAAACAAGAAAGAGCATCTGTGATTCTAATAGCGCCTGCATGGCCACGCAGGACTTGGTATGCAGATCTAGTGGACATGTCATCCTGTCCGCCTTGGTCTCTACCTCTGAGACAGGACCTTCTGATACAGGGTCCATTCAAACATCAAAATCTAACTTCTCTGAAACTGACTGCTTGGAAATTGAACGCTTGATTTTATCAAAGCGTGGTTTTTCTGAGTCGGTTATTGATACCCTGATCCAGGCTAGGAAGCCTGTTACCAGAAAGATTTACCATAAAATATGGCGCAAATACCTATACTGGTGCGAATCCAAACGTTACTCCTGGAGTAAGGTTAGGATCCCTAGGATATTGTCCTTTCTACAAGAAGGTCTAGAAAAGGGTTTATCGGCTAGTTCATTAAAGGGACAGATTTCAGCTCTGTCCATCTTGTTGCACAGGCGTCTGTCAGAAAATCCAGACGTCCAGGCTTTTTGTCAAGCTTTAGCTAGGATCAAGCCTGTGTTTAAAGCCGTTGCTCCGCCATGGAGTTTAAACTTAGTTCTTAACGTTTTACAAGGTGTTCCATTTGAACCCCTTCATTCCATTGATATAAAATTGTTATCGTGGAAAGTTCTATTTTTAATGGCTATTTCCTCGGCTCGAAGAGTCTCTGAGTTATCAGCCCTACATTGTGATTCTCCTTATCTGATCTTTCACTCAGACAAGGTAGTTCTGCGTACTAAACCTGGGTTCTTACCTAAGGTAGTTACTAACAGGAATATCAATCAAGAGATTGTTGTTCCATCCTTATGTCCAAATCCTTCTTCAAAGAAGGAACGTCTTCTACACAATCTGGATGTAGTTCGTGCCCTCAAGTTCTACTTGCAGGCAACTAAAAATTTTCGCCAAACTTCTTCCTTGTTTGTCGTTTATTCTGGACAGAGGAGAGGTCAAAAAGCTTCTGCTACCTCTCTCTCTTTCTGGCTTCGTAGCATAATACGTTTAGCCTATGAGACTGCTGGACAGCAGCCTCCTGAAAGAATTACAGCTCACTCCACTAGAGCTGTGGCTTCCACTTGGGCCTTTAAGAATGAGGCCTCTGTTGAACAGATTTGCAAGGCTGCAACTTGGTCTTCGCTTCATACTTTTTCCAAATTTTACAAATTTGACACTTTTGCTTCTTCGGAGGCTATTTTTGGGAGAAAGGTTCTTCAGGCAGTGGTTCCTTCTATATAATGAGCCTGCCTATCCCTCCCGTCATCCGTGTACTTTTGCTTTGGTATTGGTATCCCAGAAGTAATGATGACCCGTGGACTGATCGCACATAACAGAAGAAAACATAATTTATGCTTACCTGATAAATTCCTTTCTTCTGTTGTGCGATCAGTCCACGGCCCGCCCTGTTTTTTAAGGCAGGTAAATATTTTTTAAATTATACTCCAGTCACCACTTCACCCTTGGTTACTCCTTTCTCGTTGATTCTTGGTCGAATGACTGGGACTGACGTAGAGGGGAGGAGCTATATCAGCTCTGCTGGGTGAATCCTCTTGCATTTCCTGTTGGGGAGGAGTTATATCCCAGAAGTAATGATGACCCGTGGACTGATCGCACAACAGAAGAAAGGAATTTATCAGGTAAGCATAAATTATGTTTTTTACATTTCTGCTGTGTTTGTGTTTAGCTGTAATTTTCCTCTTACTCATTTACTGTACCCACTCATATTATATACCGTTATTCTCGCCATTAAATGGACTTTCTAAAGATACCATTATTTTCATCATATCTTATAATTTACTATAAAAAAATTATAAAATATGAGGAAAAAATGAAAAAAAAAAACACTTTTTCTAACTTTGACCCCCAAAATTTGTTACACATCTACAATCAACAAAAAAACACCCATGCTAAATAGTTTCTAAATTTAGTTCTGAGTTTAGAAATACCCAATGTTTACATGTTCTTTGCTTTTTTTGCAAGTTATAGGGCAATAAATACAAGTAGCACTTTGCTATTTCCAAATCACTTTTTTTTTTAAAATTAGCGCTAGTTACATTGGAACCCTGATATCTGTCAGGAATACCTGAATATCCCTTGACATGTATATATTTTTTTTAGAAGACAACCCAAAGTATTGATCTAGGCCCATTTTGGTATATTTATGCCACCATTTCACCGCCAAATGCGATCAAATAAAAAAAAAAAGTTCACTTTTTCACAAATGTTGTCACAAACTTTAGGTTTCCCACTGAAATTATTTACAAACAGCTTCTGCAATTATGGCACAAATGGTTGTAAATGCTTCTCTGGGATCCCCTTCGTTCAGAAATAGCAGACTTATATGGCTTTGGGGTTGCTTTTTGGTAATTAGAAGGATGCTAAATGCCGCTGCGCACCACACGTGTTTTATGCCCAGCAGTGAAGGGGTTCATTAGGGAGCTTGTAGGGAGCTTGAAGAGTTAATTTTAGCTTTAATGTAGTGTAGTAGACAACCCCAAGTATTGATCTAGGTCCATTTTGGTATATTTCATGCCACCATTTCACCGCCAAAAGCTAGCAAATTAAAAAAAAAACTTTTTTTTTTTACAATTTTAGGTTTCTCACTGAAATTATTAACAAACAGCTTGTGCAATTAAGAGCTTCTCTAGGATCCCCTTTGTTCAGAAATAGCAGACTTATATGGCTTTGGCATTGCTTTTTGGTAATTAGAAGGCCGCTACGTGAATTATGCCCAGCAGTGAAGGGGTTAATTAGGTAGCTTGCAGGGTTAATTTTAGCTTTAGTGTAGAGATCAACCTCCCACCTGACACATCCCACCCCCTAATCCCTCCCAAACCGCTCTTTTCCCTCTCCCCCACACAATTGTCCCCGCCATCTTAAGTACTGGCAGAAAGTCTGCCAGTACTAAATAAAAGGAGGGTTTTTTTTTTAAATAAAAATAATAAAATATTTAGCTGTGATGGACCCCTGCCTTAGCTCCCAACCTCCCCCAACCTCCCTGATCCCCCCCCCCCAGCTCTCTAACCCTACCCCCCTACCCATCTTGGGTACTGGCAACTATCTGCCCAGTAACCAGTTTGCCCCCAAAAACAAAAGTATTTTTTTTCTTTTGAGTTTTAAACTTTTTCTGTAGTGTAGTAGCACCCCCCACAATACCCCCCATCCCCCTCCCCCTCCAGGTAGTGATGGCCCGCCTCCCTGCTACGCTCCCACCCACCAACGAACTGCACCATCACTACTGGTGCAGAGAGGGCCACTGAGTGGCTCTCTCTGCATCTGAGGCTTCTAAAAAGGTATTGCAGGATGCCTGCATATCGAGGCATCACCGCAATATCCTGAGAGCTGCTGGAAGCGGTTGCGATCGCTTCCAGCACTCTGTTAGACAACTGACGTACCAGGTATGTCTATTGTAATTAACTGTTCGTTTTTGCATGACGTACCTGGTACGTCAGTTGTCATTAAGGGGTTAAAGGGACAGTCTAGTCAAAATTATACTTTCATGATTCAGACAGGGAATGCAATTTTAAACAACTTTCCAAATAACTGTATCATCAAATTTGCTTTGTTCTCTTGTTATTCATAGTTGAAAGCTAAACCTAGGTAGGCTCATATATTAATTTCTAAAACCTTGAATACCACCTCTTATTTCAATGCATTTGACATTTTTTCACAGCTATAGGGCGTAAGTTCATGTGTGCTATCTAGATAACATTGTAAACACATGCCCTTTGATTTTCAAATGAGAGGGCACTGATTGGCTATATGCATGTCTGTGAAAAAAGTGTATTAATATAATCTCCCCTAGTTTTAAAAGCTTCAAGTGCTCCCTGAAGAATCTACTATTCAGGGACGCTTACAACCTACACTAACCTTCCTATCTCCACTGCTATCCCCTAAAACCCCATAGCATGTAAGCCTATGAGCCCAGCTGTTTGTAGTTCACCTTCTTAAGAGCCGACTACAACAGTGCAACTCTCAGCAGGACCCTCTCTCCCCATTTGATCCCTGTAATCGTTTTTATATACCACCTATGTTCATAGCGCTGCGGAACCTGTTGGTGCTCTACAAATACCTGATAATAATAATAACTGTGATGGTTATGCAAAACAGGGGCATGGGTAATAAAAGGATTATCTATTTTTTTAAACAATAAAAATTCTGGAGTAGTCTGTCTCTTTAATCTTAGAGTGAAAAGTTATATTTCTACAACAGATTTGGTTATGTAAAAAAAGCGTTATTGATAATAAAAGTATTAAATATTCTTTTTTTCTAATAAAAATCAAATTTAGTAGTAGACTGTCCTTTTAGTTGATAGATTTAAGTTTTGTTTTATTATTATTTATAATAGTGTTAGAAATAATGGTTATAGCTATGACATAAAAGTGATATTATAGTCATATTCATAATTTACTGATGGAGAAATTAGATTTTATTTTAGAAACACTTTTCAAAAAAATTATAATTGCAATTACTTGTGTTCTACATTGGTATTCTTATCAGAAAGCTAAACCATATTTTTGATACAATGTTAAAGTATTACCCCTAAAAGGCACCATCTTACTTCAATGGTTTTTAGATTTATTCACAGGTATAGGGCGTAAGTTAATATCTGCAAAAAATATATATATATATATATATATATATATATATAACATTGTGCTCATGTCCATGCAATTAATTATTATAGGGCACTGATTGTGTAAAAGGACACTGCATAAAATGTAAAATAATTACGATCTCAGTCTGCATTGGCTAACACACAAGACAATCACATTGTTATAAAGTATAATATTATTACTAAATTGTTTATGCAATACTGAGTAATGGGTATTAAAGGAGTTTCATGTTATATTTTATATAAATAATAATTTTCACTTAAATATTTTATTTTCTATTTTTTTACAGATTATTATAAAATGGCAATGTGCATTGTGAAATCATTCCCTAAATCCAGACAGAAAACGAAAATATCCAATTGTGTGTCACTACATGGATTTCTTCGTAGTCCAGAAATGATACGACAGTGGCTGATTCCTACAGGACAGTTTTATGATTGTCTGGATGATATGGTTAATAGAGTAATTGCTAGCATCAAGGTCTGGACGTTATCGTTATGTGTTCTCTACATTTCACACCATCCAATTTCTATTCTAATATTTTGAAAATGTATCAATTCAAACATGCAGTACCAACCATATTTGGAGATAATCTTGATTGTAAAATTCAGGGATTAAATCAACTATCATCATCTGTTCAGACCACTTCTACTACAACAAAAAATATTCGCCTAGATTACGAGTTTTGCGTTAGAGGCTGTGCGGGTGCTAACAAGCAGTTTATGCTCACCGCTCACTTACAGACATCGCTGGTATTACGGGTTTTTACAAACCCGGCATTAGCCGCAAAAAAAGTGAGCGTAGAGCAAAATTTAGCTCCACATCTCACCTCAATACCAGCGCTGCTTACGTTAGCGGTGAGCTGGTAAAACATGCTCGTTGCGTGATTTCCCATAGGGGTCAATGGGGAGAGCCGGCTGAAAAAAAACCTAACACATGCAAAAAAGCAGCGGTAAAGCTCCTAACGCAGCCCCATTGATTCCTATGGGGAAAATACATTTATGTCTACACTAACCTGAAACCCTGAGTCTAAACACCCCTTATCTTACACTTATTAACCCCTAATCTGCTGCCCCCGACATCGCCGCCACCTGCATTATATTATTAACCCCTAATCTGCCTCTCCGGACACCGCCGCCACCTACATTATACTTATGAACCCCTAATCTGCCTCCCCCAATCCAATTTGGCTGATCTAATCAGCCAATAGGATTGAGCTGGCATTCTATTGGCTGTTCCAATCAGCCAATAGAATGCCAGCTCAATCCTATTGGCTGATTGCATCAGCCAATAGGATTTTTTCTACCTTAATCCTGATTGGCTGATAGAATTCTATCAGCCAATCGGAATTGAAGGGACATCATCTTGGATGACATCATTTAAAGGAACCTTCATTCAGTCGTCGGCCGTGGACAGAAGAGGATGCTCCGCGTCGGATGTCTTGAAGATGGACCCACTCTGCGCCGGATGGATGAAGATAGAAGATGCCCATCTGGAGGACCACTTCTGCCCGGTTGGATGAAGACCTCTGCCCGTCTGGAGGACCACTTCTGCCCGGTTGGGTGAAGACGTCTCACGGTAAGGTGATCTTCAAGAGGTTAGTGTTAGGTTTTTTTAAGGGGGGATTGGGTGGGTTTTAGAGTAGGGTTGGTTGTGTGGGGTGGTGGCTTTTTAATGTTGGGGGGTATTTGTACTTTTTTTTACAGGTAAAAGAGCTGATCACTTTGGGGCCAATGCCCCGCAAAAGGCCCTTTTAAGGGCTATTTGTAATTTACTGTAGGGTAGGGCTTTTTTCATTTTGGGGGGCTTTTTTATTTTGTTAGGAGGATTAGAGTAGCTGTAATTAGTTAAAAATCTTGTAATTTCTTTATTATTTTCTGTATTTAGTGGGTTTTTTTTCGTACTTTAGATAATTTCATTTAATTGTAATTAATTGTATTTAATTTAGGTAATTTATTTAATTATAGTGTAGTGTTAGGTGTTAGTGTAACTTAGGTTAGGTTTTATTTTACAGGTAAATTTGTCTTTATTTTAACTAGGTAGTTATTAAATAGTGAATACTGTACCTATTTAATAACTATTGTACCTAGTTAAAATAAATACAAAGTTGCCTGTAAAATAAAAATAAACCCTAAGCTAGCTACAATGTAACTATTAGTTATATTGTAGCTAGTTTAGGGTTTATTTTATAGGTAAGTTTTTAGTTTTAAATAGGAATTATTTAGTTAATGATAGTATTTTTATTTAGATTTATTGTAATTATATTTAAGTTAGGGGGGGTTAGGGTTAGACTTGGGTTTAGGGGTTAATACATTTAATATAGTGGCGGCGACATTTGGGGCGGCAGATTAGGGGTTAATAAATGTAGGTAGGTGGCAGCGATGTTAGGGACGGCAGATTAGAGGTTAATAATATTTAACTAGTGTTTGCAATGCGGCTGAGTGCGGCGGTTTTTGGGGTTAATATGTTTATTATAGTGGCGGCTATGTCCGGTTCGGCAGATTAGGGAGTTAAAATATTTTATTTTAGAGTTTGCGATGTGGGGGGCCTCAGTTTAGGGGTTAATCTGTATTTTGTGGATGTTAGTGTACTTTTTGCACTTTAGATAAGAGTTTTATGACTACTGCGTTGTAGTGTAAAACTCTTAACTACTGACTTTAAAATGCTGTGGTACCAGTCTTGGCAGGAGAGGGTCTACCGCTCACTTTTGGTCAGACTCGTAATACGGCAATATGCAAGTCCCATTGAAAATATAGGGTACGCAATTGACGTAAGTGGATTTGCCGGTATTTCCAAGTCTGGCCAAAAAATGTGAGCGGTATACACCTGTAACTGCAAGACTCGTAATACCAGCGGGAGTTAAAAAGCAGCATTAGGACCTCTTAACACTGCTTTTTTAAACCCTAACACACCAACTCGTAATCGAGCCATTGTTTGTTCATCTACCAATATTTCATTAGTAGAAGATTTTACAGGGCATGAAAAAAACACTGCATCAAACATCTGCTGTTTGTGTTTCACATGATGTTGTTTGTCATACCTGTGGACATCACATCAACAAAGTATACATCAATGCTTCAACTAACACAGAATCCGCTGTGGAAGATAAAGAAACACAAACTGATAAATTGAATGGAACTTCAACAACTCAAACGTATGAAACCAATACTAAGAAAATACTTACACTGCAACTAAAGGATTGATTAAAACAAAAGACCTGTTGGACAATGGGTAATGTCGCTGGTGAAGTTTCAACATCCAATGTAGCAACTTCACCTATAATGGACAGATTGGGATCAGGTGAATATAATAAAGAAATTATTGACCCACTAATAGGTGCTATTTCACCAATTTATCCTTCCTCGCCAGACCAGTGCTAAATGGATACAAAGGCTGAAACTGATGTTTTAAATGACACGGCAGCATCTATCCAAGTAAAATCTAAAAATAAAGACCCTGATTACATTCCAGAGTCAAGTATGTTATTTCTGTTAAAATCTGACAGCGCTCAACCTTGTGGGGTCACTTTATAAGTGTGTTATTCACTTTAACACATCCTAAATATTCATTTGGATTATTTTTTCACATTTTTTCCTTTTTCTTTTTTTCATTTTTGTGTACACACATTTTTGATTATTCACGCCCACATCATCACATCATCTTTTCAGGATTTTTTGGATATTCACAATAATTTTTGAAATTTGATTTGAAAACCACTACGTTTTTCTCTTTTTTACACACTTCATCATTTCACCGTTTATCGAGGGATATATAAGGATAACTGTTTAAAATAGAATCTTCATATTGGACATTCACTCTCTGGAAAGAATTTAAAGTTTGGGACCTACATATTTATGGACACCTACTCAGTAAATTGATGTTTTTATATATTTAGATTTTTTATCCAACCATCAACAGCTGTTTTATTGTAATTTATTTTGTGATTAAGATTGTATATTGTTGTGGTTTTTAACATCAATTGTATTGTTTTTTATATAGATATATGCATATTTTTATTGTTAATTTTAAGTGGATCCACTTTTGTATCTTGTTTGTATATTTTAGCTATAAGTAGCTTATAAAATATTTTATATACCCCTATAGAATTTCAATATATTTTTTATTTAAATAATCTTGTCACTACTAGGGCGCGATCCGATATCGATCGCAGTTTGCGGCGCAATGCGACGGGAACCGGCGTCGCCCGCAAGTTTCAGCTCGGCAACTCGAGCCATCCATATAGGTCGCCGTCAGATGCTAACGTGCCGTAAGTCTCACAAAACCAGCGATGTCCAGAAATCTGCGTAAGTACAAATTTCTGGCGTCGCCAGTGACTTGCGCCACGTTAGAATCTGCCGGCGCCTATAAAAACCTGACTAAAGTCTAAAACACCCGCACTGTCTAACACGCCTCCCTAACATAGCCCCGCACTGTCTAACCCTCTATCCGCTATCCCCCCTCACTAGCCTAACAATAAAAAGCTATTAACCCCTAAACCGCCGCTCCTTTACCCCGCCGCAACCTAATAAAGTTATTAACCCCTAAACCGCGCTCCCGTTACCCCCGCCGCCAGCTATATTATATCTATAACCCCCTAAAGTGAGCCCTTAACACCGCCGCCATCTATATTAAAATTATTAACCCCTAATGTAAGCCCCTTACACCGCCCGCCATCTCTATTAAATGATTAACCCCTAATTTAATCTACCTACCCCGCCGCCAGCTATATTATCTATATTAACCCTAAGTATATTATAGTTAATATAGGTATTACATTATATATATTAACTATATTAACCCTAATTATATTAGGGTTAATATAGTTAATATAGTTACTATAGTATTTATATTAACTATATTACTCTATCTAACCCTAACTAAATTTATATTAAATTATCTAATTCATTTATAAACTAAAATATTCCTATTTAAATCTAAATACTTACCTATAAAATAAACCATAAGATAGCATACAATATAATTAATAATTACATTGTAGTATGTTAGGGTTAATATTTATTTTTCAGGTAAATTGTTAATTATTTTAACTAGGTATAATATATATTAAATAGTTATTAACTATTTAATATCTACCTAGTTAAAATAATTACCCAATTACCTGTAAAATAAATCCTAACCTAAGTTACAAATACACCTACACTATCAATAAATTTAATAAACTACTAACATCTATCTAAAAATACAATTAAATTAAACTAACTAAATTACCAAAAAAACAAACACTAAATTACAAAAAATAAAAAAAGAATTACAAGATATTTAAGCTAATTACACCTATTCTAAGCCCCCTAATAAAATAATAAACCCCCAAAATAAAAAAAATTCCCTGCCCTATTCTAAATTCAACAAATTTCAAAGCTCTTTACCTTACCAGCCCTTAAAAGGGCCTTTTGTGGGGCATGCCCCAAGAATTCAGCTCTTTTGCATACAAGAAATACAATTACCCCCCCCCCCCATTACAACCACCACCCACATACCCCTATTCTAAACCCACCCAAACCCCCCTTAAAAAAGCCTACACTACCCCCCTGAGATCTCCCTACCTTGTCTTCACCACACCGGGCCGAACTCCTGATCCGATCCCGGGCGATGTCTTCCTCCAAGCGGCAAAGAAGAATTCTTCCTCCGGCGATGTCTTCCTCAAGCGGCAAAGAAGAATTCTTCCTCCGGCGACGTCTTCCTCCAAGCGGCAGCAAAGTCTTCATTCTTCCGGCGGCATCTTCAATCTTCTTTCTTCGCTCCGCCGCCGCGGAGCATCCATCCCGGCCGACTGCTGAACTTGGAATGATGTACCTTTAAATGACGTCATCCAAGATGGCGTCCGCCGAATTCCGATTGGCTGATAGGATTCTATCAGCCAATCGGAATTAAGTTAAAAAAATCTGATTGGCTGATTGAATCAGCCAATCAGATTCAAGTTCAATCCGATTGGCTGATCCAATCAGCCAATCAGATTGAGCTCGCATTCTATTGGCTGATCGGAACAGCAATAGAATGCGAGCTCAATCTGATTGGCTGATTGGATCAAGCCAATCGGATTGAACTGAATATGATTGGCTGATTCAATCAGCCAATCAGATTTTTTTTAACTTAATTCCGATTGGCTGATAGAATCCTATCAGCCAATCGGAATTCGTGCGGACGCCCATCTTGGATGACGTCATTTAAAGAGGTACATCATTCCAAGTTCAGCAGTCGGCCGGGATGGATGCTCCGCCGGTGGCGGAGCGAAGAAAGAAGATGAAGATGCCGCCGGAAGAATGAAGACTTTGCTGCCGCTTGGAGGAAGACGTCGCCGGAGGAAGAATTCTTCTTTGCCGCTTGGGGAAGACATCGCCGGAGGAAGAATTCTTCTTTGCCGCTTGGAGGAAGACATCGCCCGGATCGGATCAGGAGTTCGGCCCGGTGTGGTGAAGACAAGGTAGGGAGATCTTCAGGGGGGTAGTGTTAGGCTTTTTTAAGGGGGGTTTGGGTGGGTTTAGAATAGGGGTATGTGGGTGGTGGGTTGTAATGGGGGGGGGTATTGTATTTCTTGTATGCAAAAGAGCTGAATTCTTTGGGGCATTGCCCCACAAAGGCCCTTTTAAGGGCTGGTAAGGTAAAGAGCTTTGAAATTTGTTGAATTTAGAATAGGGCAGGGAATTTTTTTTTATTTTGGGGGTTTATTATTTTATTAGGGGGCTTAGAATAGGTGTAATTAGCTTAAATATCTTGTAATCTTTTTTTATTTTTTGTAATTTAGTGTTTGTTTTTTTTGGTAATTTAGTTTAGTTAATTTAATTGTATTTTTAGATAGATGTTAGTAGTTTATTAAATTTATTGATAGTGTAGGTGTATTTGTAACTTAGGTTAGGATTTATTTTACAGGTAATTGGGTAATTATTTTAACTAGGTAGATATTAAATAGTTAATAACTATTTAATATCTATTATACCTAGTTAAAATAATTAACAATTTACCTGTAAATAAATATTAACCCTAACATAGCTACAATGTAATTATTAATTATATTGTAGCTATCTTATGGTTTATTTTATAGGTAAGTATTTAGATTTAAATAGGAATATTTTAGTTTATAAATGAATTAGATTAATTTAATATAAATTTAGTTAGGGTTAGATAGAGTTAATATAGTTAATATAAATACTATAGTAACTATATTACTATATTAACCCCTAATATAATTAGGGTTAATATAGATAATATATATAATGTAATACCTATATTAACTATAATATACTTAGGGTTAATATAGATAATATAGCTGGCGGCGGGGTAGGTAGATTAAATTAGGGGTTAATCATTTTAATAGAGATGGCGGCGGTTGTAGTAAGGGCTTACATTAGGGGTTAATCATTTTTATATAGGTGGCGGCGGTGTAAGGGGTCAGATTAGGGGATAGATAAGGTAGATGGCGGCGGTTTTAGAGGGCTCACAGTAGGGGGTTAGTTTATGTAGATGGCGGCGGGGTCCCGGGAGCGGCGGTTTAGGGGGTAATAACTTATTAGGGATTTTGGGGGGGGGGGATCGCGGTTGACAGGGAGATAGACATTGCGCATGCTGTTAGGTGTTTAGGTTTATTTTAGGCAGATCGCGGTTGACAGGGAGATAGACATTGCGCATGCGTTAGGTGTTAGGTTTATTTTAGCAGCCAGTTTAGGAAGTTACGGGGCTCCAATAGTCAGCGTAAGGCTTCTTACGGCTGCTTTTTGTGGCGAGGTGAAAATGGAGTAAGTTTTCTCCATTTTCGACACGTAAGTCCTTACGCTGCATATGGGATACCAACTGCGCGGGTTTGGATATACCTGCCTATGGCCCAAAAAAACTGCGGGCGACGGCAGAAATATACTGCGCGTAACTTCTAGCTTACGGCCGTATATAGGATACCAAATCCGCGCAATTATTGGCGTCGCCGGCTTTTGCGGGCGACGATTTTTATCGGATCGACCCCCCTAGTGTCTTAGCTTTTAGGAGGCGCTCTGTGTATTTATTTTTAGCACCTCAAGTATGTTATTTGTTGATGAATGTTCGTTTATTAAAGAAAAAAAACATTTGAGGATTTTGTAAATGAAAAGAAATATATAGTTTTCGAAAGCTGTTTAGAAGAGCTCATTAATCTTTTGCCATCTAAGTATCCTAACTGTCATTCACAGATTATTTCACAAAATAAACAGAACCTTGGAACCATTCTGATAGTACAGGGAGTGCAGAATTATTAGGCAAGTTGTATTTTTGAGGATTCATTTTATTATTGAACAACAACCATGTTCTCAATGAACCCAAAAAACTCATTAATATCAAAGCCGAATAGTTTTGGAAGTAGTTTTTAGTTTGTTTTTAGTTATAGCTATTTTAGGGGGATATCTGTGTGTGCAGGTGACTATTACTGTGCATAATTATTAGGCAACTTAACAAAAAACAAATATATACCCATTTCAATATTTATTTTTACCAGTGAAACCAATATAACATCTCAAACATTCACAAATATACATTTCTGACATTCAAAAACAAAACAAAATAAATCAGTGACCAATATAGCCACCTTTCTTTGCAAGGACACTCAAAAGCCTGCCATCCATGGATTCTGTCAGTGTTTTGATCTGTTCACCATCAACATTGCGTGCAGCAGCAACCACAGCCTCCCCGACACTGTTCAGAGAGGTGTACTGTTTTCCCTCCTTGTAAATCTCACATTTGATGATGGACCACAGGTTCTCAATGGGGTTCAGATCAGGTGAACAAGGAGGCCATGTCATTAGATTTTCTTCTTTTTATACCCTTTCTTGCCAGCCACGCTGTGGAGTACTTGGACGCGTGTGAAGGAGCATTGTCCTGCATGAAAATCATGTTTTTCTTGAAGGATGAAGACTTCTTCCTGTACCACTGCTTGAAGAAGGTTGTCTTCCAGAAACTGGCAGTAGGACTGGGAGTGGAGCTTGACTCCATCCTCACCCAAAAGGCCCCACAAGCTCATCTTTGATGATACCAGCCCAAACCAGTACTCCACCTCCACCTTGCTGGCGTCTGGAGCTCTCTGCCCTTTACCCAATCCAGCCACGGGCCCATCCATCTGGCCCATCAAGACTCACTCTCATTTCATCAGTCCATAAAACCTTAGAAAAATCAGTCTTGAGATATTTCTTGGCCAGTCTTGATGTTTCAGCTTGTGTGTCTTGTTCAGTGGTGGTCGTCTTTCAGCCTTTCTTACCTTGGCCATGTCTCTGAGTATTGCACACCTTGTGCTTTTGGGCACTCCAGTGATGTTGCAGCTCTGAAATATGGCCAAACTGGTGGCAAGTGGCATCTTGGCAGCTGCACGCTTGACTTTTCTCAGTTCATGGGCAGTTATTTTGCGCCTTGGTTTTTCCACACGCTTCTTGCGACCCTGTTGACTATTTTGAATGAAACGCTTGATTGTTCGATGATCACGCTTCAGAAGCTTTGCAATTTTAAGAGTGCTGCATCCCTCTGCAAGATATCTCACTATTTTTGACTTTTCTGAGCCTGTCAAGTCCTTCTTTTGACCCATTTTGCCAAAGGAAAGGAAGTTGCCTAATAATTATGCACACCTGATATAGGGTGTTGATGTCATTAGACCACACCCCTTCTCATTACAGAGATGCACATCACCTAATATGCTTAATTGGTAGTAGGCTTTCGAGCCTATACAGCTTGGAGTAAGACAACATGCATAAAGAGGATGATGTGGTCAAAATACTCATTTGCCTAATAATTCTGCACTCCCTGTATATGGAGAATGTTTGGAAGGACATAAAAATACATTGTGGCAAAGTCAACTAAGAATTAGTCAAATGGCCATTGGCAATATACTTTTTTCAGCATCAATTTAATTCAGTGGAAATAATTTTGATAAAATAAGTGAGTTTGGTGAGTTTTTTGGATTACAGACAATATGCAAACAGACTTTTTATAAAATGCAAAAAAATTACTTTTCCCAACCATTCATCTTCACTGGCTTCAAGAATGTAAGAAAAACTACAATGATATGCATGAGCGGGGTATCACATTGTGCGGTGACAGTCAATGGGATAGCCCAAGTTACAGTGCCAAGTACTGTACCCACACCCTAATTGGAGATGAAACAAAAAAATAGTCGATTTTAATGTAGTTCAGGTCACAGAGGATTCGTCATCCGTAGCCATGGAGTCCAAGGCTTTCTTAGAAGCATAAATAGGATTCTCAACAAATCCATTGTGGTACTTCAATTGGCAACAGATTGTCACATTAGTAAAATAAAAATTATTAGAAAAGAGTATTATTTTGTCAATCACCAATTTGACATTTGGCACTATGGGAAGAACATTAGAAAGAAACTAAATACCATTGCAAAAAAGAACTGTCGCAAACTTGCTCTGTGGATTTCGAACATAATCAATCATCTATGGTCAGCAAGTATGAAGTTGAAAGGTGATGAAGAATTAATGAAACAAATT
The DNA here is from genome assembly GCF_027579735.1 of Bombina bombina. Classification (NCBI taxonomy): domain Eukaryota; kingdom Metazoa; phylum Chordata; class Amphibia; order Anura; family Bombinatoridae; genus Bombina; species Bombina bombina. The sequence goes on along the minus strand of NC_069503.1, from coordinate 608,857,056 downwards.
TGGCGTTCAATAATGTATCATATATGTAACATACATCACTGGCAAGGTAAAGATGTAATGAAGCATTGTGGACATTCTGCTTTGGATCAAGATAAAGACCGTGAAATGGCTTGGTTGGATCCAAAAAGCAAAGCATTTGAGTCATTGAAGGAGGTTGTTTGTTATCCAAGAAGAGATAAAGATTTTAAAAGCCTATCACAGTTCTGTCATACTGGAGCTATTGAAGTATTCCATAGCCTAGTGCTAAAGTATCTTCCAAAATGCATCCATTTCAAAATGGAGGCTCAAACAAAATTAGCTGCCCTGGATCATAATAACAATAGCGAATGTATACAGGAAAGGATACGAAGACAAACCATAAACAGTGGCAATTTTGGTGAACTGAAGCTTGAACCAGTCTTTTCAAAAAGCAAGCAAGAATGGAAAATGAGACCAATTTATGAAAATATGAAAATGGACCACATATTTCTGATGCTTGTGGATGTTCTGGCCTCTATTTATCAAGCTGTCAACCGCAAATACGCTGGAATTCCACAGCGTATTTGTGGCGAGCCTGATTCGCCTTAGTTATGAAACCCTACAGACCGGCAAAACTAGAATTTAGTGACGTAACATACGATCCGCCGGACTCAGTCCAACACAGATTGATGCTTGCGTCACTACAGATGTTCCGAATGCAAGTTTGGCACAATCTGACTACTTTTGGAAGTTATCAAATTCCTACCAGGTACGCTCAGCACTTTTCCGGCCCTGCGTACCTGGTTTTCAATCCGCCGTCCTGGAGGCGGCGGATGCCATAGGAATCAATGGGAGTCAGAAAGCAGCAAAAGCTCATGTTCGCTGCTGCCCAATATCCCATTGATTCCTATGGTAAATGTCTACACCTAACACCCTAACATGTACCCCGAGTCTAAACACCCCTAATCTGCCCCCCCTACACCGCCGCCACCTACATTATAATTATTAACCCATAATGTGCCACCCCCTACACCGCCACCACCTACATTATACTTATTAACCTCTAATCTGCCGCCCCCTACACCGCCGCAACTAAATAAAGTGTTTAACCCCTAAACCGCCACTCCCGGAGACCGCTGTCACCTACATTATACTTATTAACCCCTAATCTGCCCCCCCCATACCGCTGCGACTCTAATAAATGTATTAACCCCTAAACCACCGCTCCCGGAGCCCACCGCAACTCTAATAAAGTGTTTAACCCCTAATCTGCCCCCCTACACTGCCGCCACCTACCTCCATTTATTAACCCCTAATCTGCCCCCCCCAACATCGCCAACACTATATTACATTTATTAACCCCTAAACCTAAGTCTAACCCTAACACTAACACCCACTAGCGTACATATAATTTAAATATATCTAAATAAAATTACTATCATTAAATAAATTTATTCCTATTTTAAAACTAAATACTTACCTATAAAATAAACCATAAGATAGCTACAATATAACTAATAGTTACATTGTAGCTAGCTTAGGGTTTATTTTTATTTTACACTAAACTTTGTATTTATTTTAACTAGGTACAATAGTTATTAAATAGTTATTAACTATTTAATAACTTCCTAGTTAAAATAAAGACAAATTTACCTGTAAAATAAAACCTAACATAAGTTACAATTACACCTAACACTACACTATAATTAAATTAATTCCCTAATCTAAATACAATTAAATACAATTAAAAACAATTATCTAAAGTACAAACCCCCCCCCCACTAAATTACAGAAAATAATAAAATAATTAAAAAAATTTAAACTAATTACACCTAATCTAATCCCCCTAATAAAATAAAAAAGCCCCCCAAAATAATAAAAAGCCCTACCCTGAGACTTCCGGTGTGCGGGCAACAGGTATAGACGCATACTGGAGAGCTCCGATTCTATACCCTATATACCGCATCAAAAACGTCAATATCTGGCCCGAAAAAGCCACTTTCCTTGGTGGGGGATCACCTAACCCTGCCCGTACACTGCACGGTATGGAGTGATAACAGCTACTCCCCCACCGCTTAGTACATGTAAACAGGAGGACGGCTCACCGGGACAACTAAAGTCAGACTTTCCCACCATGAGTGTGAGAGGAAGGCTTACAGGGAGGATTTGAGAAGCATAGGCAGGCAGGCACGCCTCATCAAAACAAGTAAGCTTGTCTAAATAAATAACGGGAGCCCCAGGACATGTCAGGTTATTCACAGTGTGTGCAGTAGTCACCATCTTGCCTCCTACGCAGCTTCAAAAACACAGCTTGGCACGCACTGACTGTGGTCCTGGAGTGTTCCAGCCCTTACTAAACTCACAGCTACATTCAGGGCAAGACAGTACACAGTCCTGTATGTAATCTCTGCGCAGATAGTCGCTAGAACCATCAGACGAAGGGCCAAATCTGTCCTCTGTGACTTATAACTGAATAAGTACAGGAAAACATTAACGTTTTGACAGGGGCTGCCTTTGCTTACAGATAACATTTGTGGGAGGTGAAGTGGCATAATTGTCAAACCGCAAAATTGTCTGGCAAACAACACATCAGTGACACTTTCTCACCCTCATAAGAGACATTTTGAGACATTTTGATCCACTTTTTAAGAAATTGGGAGAAGAGAGTTTGTGGCAGTGGGGAGGTCAAGGAGCCATTGAATAGGCACTGTCTAAGATTGTTGAACTTGTAAGGTGTCAAATATGATGGAGTAAACTCCCGGAGTTCTCCCCCCCCTGTGATCTCTCACCACCCCCCAGATTATCCCCTCAGTTATCTTCATCAACATCCCATCATATTGTATCAACCTAAGTTACTGGAGGCAAGATTGGGTCATATCAGTGCTTGCATGCAAAGGTATTACACTCCATATAAAAAAATCAAGTGGAAGTACATCTGCCGACACACACGGAAGTTGATTTGTCGGACCCTCCATTGCAGGATATCCATCCGATAGTATCACAATTATCTGCCCTTTTCCTGCCAAAGAATGAGCAGATAAAAACGGGATTGGATGCCCTGTCTTCGGACTTTAAAGTTTTTTCTACTAGGTTGACCACAGTGGAACAGAAGGTGGCAGATACAGAGATGCAACAACGAGAATCCTCACTTAGTATCACACGACTGCAAAGGCAAAACAAATTGCTGCACGAAAAACTGGATGACCTGGAGAATAGATCCCGCCGCAACAATGTTCGAGTGGTGGGTCTCCCAGAATCAATACCAGGTGCTGCCTTGGTTGAGTTTGCTGAAACAACGCTACCTAAATTGCTGGACTTACCCGGGGCAAAAACTCCCTGTACGGTGGAAAGGGCGCATCGTGTGGGAGCCATGCTGCAGAATAACGAGCAGAGGGCTTTTCCAAGGCAAGTGATGATAAAATATTTTAATTTCAAGGATAAGACCATGATCCTCAAAGCCTACAGGCAGACACAAGATCTGAAATATGAAGGCTCCAAACTCCACTTGTTCCAGGATTATTCGGCCGAAGTGGCCAAGAAACGACGGGAGTTTTCGCCTTATTGCAGAAAACTTTTGGAGAAAGGTGAGTCAGTGTCTTTGCTTTACCCAGCCCGGCTTACGCTGCAAACTAGCCAAGGCCCAAAGTTTTTTGATACTATATCACAACTTCATAAATTATACAAAGGAGTCTGGACACTGTCTCACCCTCTAAGCCTTTCAAATAGGACTAAGATCTCTCCACTTAGTCGAAAATTGTATATCAAGAATGCAGAAATAAGAAAGGCGCTTGGAAGCTGAGGGATAAGTTATAATCTATCTATAACTACTTAGAAAATTTTGTCTTTGACCAATAGAAAATATAAAAAGATGAATTGTAGTTTATCAAAGTTTATATATGTGTATTTATTTAGGCCCAAATATAAAATTAAAGCAATTTGTACAATGAATCCACTGGTTCTGTTCAGATAATAAATCCAACAACTCTGTATAAATAATAAATGAGATTTAATCAATCTTTGTGGTATGGGTGATTGTATCAGAACATCACAAGTCTCCTATATAAATTGACACAAATTATAGGATGATGTGAAAAAGACTGGCTGTTCTCCAATGTTAGGTTGTGACTGAAGTGTAATAGTGCAATTTGTATCCAAATTCAGTTGTAACACCTTTCACATACAAAGTGTAGAATATAATGATAAATACTGGTTTTATTTCCGTTTTCCTTGTGTGAGAAAGATTGATAATTAGTTACTGTAATTAACGTTATGTTATAACATGTTCCAACTTGTATGGTGTTTAGGTCGATGTATACTTCTATTCGATCTTATGTATATAGAGTTCTCCGATGATAATATTTGTGCAGCTGTGTGTTAAGTGAAGCAGTGATTGTGTTCAAAGTCAGTTGATATTATCCTCCAAAATTGTATGTCCAGTATTAATAGCAGTTTGCTTCTGTAAATATTAGTATACTTGTTAGTAAAATGCAATGTTGTGGCTTTATGACAAGATCGAATAGAAGTATACATCGACCTAAACAAAAAATAAAACCAGTATTTATCATTATATTCTACACTTTGTATGTGAAAGGTGTTACAACTGAATTTGGATACAAATTGCACTATTACACTTCAGTCACAACCTAACACTGGAGAACCGCCAGTCTTTTTCACATCATCCTATAATTTGTATCAATTTATATATGAGACTTGATGTTCTGATACAATCACCCATACCACAAAGAAACAAATTCACGGCTGTTTCTTTTTAAAAAGACTTTTTAATTCTTCACTATTAAGTGCTTTCTTCACTATTTAAGTGTCACCCTATGAATAAATCTTCACTATTAGCGTCATCTAAAGTTCTACAGGATGTGTTTTTAAGTATATTACAAAATCAGATAAGAGTCTCATATTTGTTACTATCTATGGTTTAGATGTATTTCAGAGAATTGTCTATATCGTTTTACAACAAGCTTATTTTTAGTTGTGGCCACAACTTTATGTTATTGAATTTCTACTTATATGTAATTTTATATTGATTAAATCTCATTTATTATTTATACAGAGTTGTTGGATTTATTATCTGAACAGAACCAGTGGATTCATTGTACAAATTGCTTTAATTTTATATTTGGGCCTAAATAAATACACATATATAAACTTTGATAAACTACAATTCATCTTTTTATATTTTTTATTGGTCAAAGACAAAATAAAGTAGTTATAGATAGATTATAACGTATCCCTCAGCTTCCAAGCGCCTTTCATATTTCTGCATTCTTGATATCTCACAACTTCAGGCATACATGAAGGCATGGAATCCTTGCAGAGTGGAGCAGAAGGAAACTGAGCATATTGAGGAGGTGGAGAGGTGAAGAAATAACTGCATCCATGTTTGTATCTGACTGTATTGAAGAATGCCCACTTACCTCTTACATCATGCTTAGTAACATTCTTAATCTCAAAGAGACAACAGAAGCAGGACAGCAAACAGAGGCTGTCGGTTAGATCTTGCTTCTGGGAGAACTGTTTTCCAGATTGAACTTTACATGTTTTCTCTACATTTTCCTTTTTTTTTTTCGTTCTTTCTTTGTTGTTTCCACAGGTTTGAGAAAGCATCTTAAAGACTGAGGCCATTTAAATTACACAGGGTTTCCCACAACTGTGAGGCACCAGAACATATCCTTTTTCGTATGGGGGGGGGGGGGACTGTTGAAATCAAGCTCTGTTATTTGTTTCATTGTTCTACTGTTTAAACTGTTTTTGCTTATCTTGATGTTTCAGAGAGTGGATAACACTGAGTGAAATTAACTCATTGTTTTTGTTTTCTTGTATTGCTGTGGTCCATTTCTGAGAGCAACCACCCATCAAGCCTAGGCTTCTGGATAGGGAGGCGACCCCGGGATGTCAGAACTGTAAGTAATATTACAACAAACACAGGAACAGTAGGATTTTAACTATCATTTGAGCCTTGTATATACTAACACACATGTAAGGTATAGGTGCAGAAGAATAATACCCATAGATTGAGAATGGGGGTACACATAATGTCGTGGAATGTGGGAGGAATCACATCGCCCATTAAGAGAAAGGCCATACTAAAATATCTGAATTAAAAAAAGGTAGACATTGCAATTCTTGAGGAAACTCACCTTAAACCAAGTGAACACTTAAAATTAAAACAAGGATGGGTGGGGGAAGTTATCAACACCACCTACAACAGCAGTCGAGCATGGGGAGTAGCATTCCTTTTTCATAAAAATCTAGACTACACAGTTACCCAAACGTTAATAGACCCGCAAGGGAGATATTTTCTGCTTAAACTCCTACTTAACAGTTTTGCACTCTTGATCGGAGGGGTATATGGACCACACACACACAAAAAAGAATTTTGGAGCGACCTCAGGACTCACCTCCTGCAGATGGCTGACACTCCAATGATTTTGGGAGGGGACTATAATCTTACACCACAGACACCCGCTGATAGATACCTTAACCCAAATCGCACACAAACAACTCGAGCCAGAACTATGCACTCTAAGAAGGATTCACATATAATACGCAAATTCCACAATGCCCTACTTCTCTCTGATGTCTGGAGGGATAGGAATCCGGAGGTCAGGAACTATACATGTGTCACTCCAGCAAAGGACACACTTTCGCGCACAGACTACTTCCTGATCTCTGGGTCCTTGAACTCTAGGGTTGGAGATGTGGGAATTGATGACCCAACTATTTCAGATCATGCCCCAATTACATTAAGCTTCACGTGGGACCCCCAAGGGAGGGAGGTGCAAGTTGGTCTTTCCCTAGATACCTCCTGCATGATGACAACTTTAGAAACTACCTAATAGGAGAATGGCTAAACTACACCTCAGCAAATCAGGAACATAGGAACAACTCTGTCTTGTTTTGGGAGGCTGCTAAAGTTGTATTGCGAGGGGCCACAATCTCATATATGATCAAATTCAAGAAACTAAAGCAAGCTAGGGAGGATTTACTACTTAGACAGTTACTAAACGCAAGAAACAGATATCTTCGTGATCCCACAAGCACCAACAAAACAAAGTATCGTGATGCCAAAGCACATAGAGACATGTATTTAACCCAAAATGCAGCTAGAGACTTGACAAAGACGCGTGCCAGATTCTACTGACATGGCAATAAGACAGGACGAATGCTGGCTAGACTGACGAAATTGACTAGAGGACACAATAACATTTCAGCCATTAAAAGCGACGGTATCACTCATACATCCACAACTGGTATACAGAAAGTATTTAGTCAATATTACTCACGTCTTTATGCAGCACAACAGACAGACCTCTCGATTTGAGATAGCTTCTGGGATGATCTTACTTTACCATCATTAACAGAAACACAACAACAGGGCTTAAATGCTAACATTTTGATAAAAGAGATACTGACGGCCATTGGAGGGCTACCGCTGGAAAAGGCCCCTGGCCCAGATGGACTCCCAGCGGAGTACTATAAAATACTTCAACAAGAGATAGTGGACTCGTTGTCCTCACTATACAATGACATACTAAGGGGAAGAGCGGTGTTGTCTAGGAGATTCACAGAAGCGACCATAAGTCTTATTCTCAAACCGGATAGAGAGCCTTTGGCCCCTGGGTCATATCGCCCCATTTCGCTTATGAATTCAGACTACAAACTATTCACAAAAATTTTAGCGGATAGGTTGGCGGGATTGCTCCCAGAACTAATACACCATAGCCAGACAGGGTTTGTAAAGGGCAGGTTATCAGTAGTAAATGTTTGTACGCTACAACTATTGTTCACACATTATTGGGAAAAAGATGGAAAGAGTCGTGTGCCACAATCAGAGAAAGCCTGTGTTTTATTAGTGGACGCGGAAAAGGCTTTTGATTAAGTCCTTTGGAGCCACTTGTTTTACAGCTTAGAACAATTCGGCATCGTAGGTAATTTTGCTTGAGCATTGAATGCTTTATATACTCCCCCCCAAGCAGCTGTGAGGATAAATGGGAGTACATCACACCCATTTGCCCTATACAAAGGTAAAAGGCAGGGGTGCCCCTTGTCACCCCTCCTGTTTGATCTTGCTCTGGAACCCCTGGCTGCAAAAATTCATCAGAATACTAATGGTCTCAAGGTAGGAGATACAGCATTACACTTGTCCCTCTTTGCAGACGACATGGTACTGTACGTACAAAATCCCAGATTGCTTATCCCTCCATTGATGAAAATCATAGAGGATTTTGGGCAAATATCAGGCTACAAGATTAATACGGATAAAACTGAGCTAATCTGGCTCTCCCATGCCAATGATATCCCTACCTTTTCTTATGACTTCAAATTAGCAGGGAGTAGTTTTAAACACTTAGGAATCCGGCTCACACGTAATCCGGTCGACTGGTATAACGCAAACTATATTCCACTCAAGAGAATTGCAACTGATCTCACTCCTCACTGGGTCAACTTACCGTTATCCATCTCTGGTAGGATAAGACTTATTAAGATGGTGCTATTCCCCAAGCTACTCTACGTCATGCAGATATTACCCATGTTGCTTCATAGGAAGGATCTGAGCTTCTGGAAGTCTCTTTTCCTTTCTTTCATTTGGGCTAATAAAAAAATAAAAAGCATAAGATTCACTCAGCTAGAATGATGAGCGTAATAGATTCGGGAGGCCTGTCTGTCCCTAATGTAGAACTGTACTCTTGGGCCACACAAGCAAAATACGTACTTGACTGGATGACGGGATATTCCCACTTTAACATACCTGAGTTAGAGCAGCATATAACACAACCTTGGTCTTTGGCCATACTGCCACATTTGACAGTAGACAAAACTGACAAAATATTGACTGGCTACGCCCTTTTGCAACAACCCCTTTGGGCATTGAAGAAGCTCTGTAGTAGGCTGTAATGCCAACATGATTTCATAAAGTACATTCCGCTACAGGGAAATCCTGACTTTCTACCGGGAATGACTACACAAAAATTCAAGGTCTGGAGAACTCTAAGATAGAGTGTCAAAATTGCTGGAGGGGGATGGGAGAACCATTTGCACCTTTGCACACTTACAGGAGACTTTTCTCTTACCATGCGCACACCATTTCGCCTACCTACAGGCAAAACATTACATTACTAAGTTACTCAGCCTGACAACTGCCCCTAGGGAAACTAGCAGGATGGCTCAAATTGGTCATTTGTACACGAAGGGTTTAACATCTATATCCCCAATCTATAGGACACTGCAGGCCCCAGATAATGCACGTACGTTAGAGCATATATGTACAAAAGGGTCTGAGATGCTAGAAACTCAGGTTACTGGTGAACAGATTCAAAACAGTATACAGAAGGTCAGAAAAGCCACACTGTCGATGGACCTTAGGGAGTCACATTCTAGAATGCTTGAACTAGCCTACATCACCCCTAAAATCTATAGAAAATGGGATCCGAGTGCCACTGAGGATTGCCCCAGATGCGCACACACTCAGCCAGACCTAGTGTACATGATCTGGACTTGCCCCAAGCTGACCAGGTTCTAGGGTATGATACAACACTAGTTTGGGGCCCTTGGTATTCGGATCCATCCACTTACACTACAATCACGCTTTTAGACAGTCAAGGCCTAAATAGGAGTGCAACGGTATTCGTACACAACACCATCCTCCTGGCAAGGAAACTCATATTCAGGAAATGGTTGAATAGGGAGGTCCCAACATTGGCACAACTAAAAAATGAAATACTCACACAATTACTATATGAGCAGGCAGACACTGTAGGGGACGTCTCTAACCGCACAGCCCGCTTCATGAAAAAATGGGCAGTTTACATCCAGACTTTCAGGACATCCCAACAGAAAAGAATGCTATATCCCATACACAACTCAGAATATATGCTGGAAGCCCAGCTTAGAGGAGAATGGAACCTTGATTTTGAGGGAATGAGAACCTCTTAGTGGAAAAGCGTAGAGGGTGAGTTTGTGAGGTGAGGAGGAAGCTGGCTGACTAGTTTAATTTTTTGTTTTAGGTAAATTTTGAAAAATGTGACATGTGTATACTATTAAGATTCACTGTTATTATGATTTCCCTTTTATCCCAAGGTATTAAGACTAAAGATGTTTGTTTTAATTGTATCATACTAATCCCGGATTGAAGGGATAAAGTTTGTGTCATGCTAATCTCACAGAATAAAGAATTAAAAAAAACAAAAGCCCTACCCTATACTAAATTATGAATAGCCCTTAAAAGGGCCTTTTGTGGGGCATTGCCCCAAAGTAATCAGCTCTTTTACCTGTAAAAAAAAAGTACAATACCCCCCAACATTTAAAGCCACCACCCACACACCCAACCCTACTCTAAAACCCACCCAATCCCCCCTTAATATAACACTAACACCTTGAAGATCGCCCTACCTTGAGACGTCTTCACCCAGTCGGGCCGAAGTCCTCCACGAAGCCGGGCGAAGTGGTCCTCCAGACGGGCAGAAGTCTTCATCAGGAGTCTTCTTGAACAATGACGGGCCCTTTAAGTGACGTCATCCAAGATGGCGTCCCTTGAATTCCGATTGGCTGATAGAATTCTATCAGCCAATCGGAATTAAGGTAGGAAAAATCCTATTGGCTGATGCAATCAACCAATAGGATTGAGGTCGCATTCTATTGGCTGTTCCAATCAGCCAATAGAATGCAAGCTCAATTTTATTGGCTGATTGGATCAGCCAATAGGATTTTTCTTACCTTAATTCCGATTGGCTGATAGAATTCTATAAGCCAATCGGAATTTAAGGGACGCCATCTTGGATGACGTCACTTAAAGGGCCCGTCATTGTTCAAGAAGACTCCGGATGGAGAGGATGCTATTCGGCGGATGTCTTGAAGATGGAGCCGCTCAGCGCCGGATGGATAAAGATAGAAGATGCCGTCTGGATGAAGACTTCTGCCCGTCTGGAGGACCTCTTCTTCCCGGCTTCAATGAAGACTTCTGCTCGTCTGGAGGACCACTTCGCCCGGCTTCGTTGAGGACTTTGGCTCGGTTGGGTGAAGACGTCTCAAGGTAGGGTGATCTTCAAGGGGTTAGTGTTAGGTTTTATTAAGGGGGTATTGGGTGGGTTTTAGAGTAGGGTTGGGTGTGTGGGTGGTGGGTTTTAATGTTCGGGGATATTTTACTTTTTTTTACAGGTAAAAGAGCTGATCACTTTGGGGCAATGCCCCGCAAAAAGGCCCTTTTAAGGGCTATTCGTAATTTAGTATAGGGTAGGGCTTTTTATTATTTGGGGGGGGGGCTTTTTTATTTTATTAGGGGGATTAGATTAGGTGTAATTAGTTAAAAAAAAATTAAATTATTTTATTATTTTCTATAATTTAGTGGGGGTTTTTTTGTACTTTAGATAATTGTTTTTAATTGTAATTATTTGTAGTTAGTTTAGGTAATTAATTTAATTATAGTGTAGTGTTAGGTGTAATTGTAACTTAGGTTAGGTTTTATTTTACAGGTATATTTGTATTTATTTTAACTAGGAAGTTATTAAATAGTTAATAACTATTTAATAACTATTCTACCTAGTTAAAATAAATACAAACTTGCTTCTAAAATAAAAATAAATCCTAAGCTAGCTACAATGTAACTATTGGTTATATTGTAGCTATCTTTAGGTTTATTTTATAGGTAAGTATTTAGTTTTAAATAGGAATAATTTATTTTGATTTATTTAAATTCTATTTAAGTTAGGGGGTGTTAGGGTTAGTGTTAGACTTAGGTTTAGGGGTTACTACATTTAATATAGTGGTGGCGGTGTAGGGGGGCAGATTAGGGATTAATAAATATAATGTAGGTGGCGGCAGTGTGGGGGTGCAGATTAGGGGTTAATAAATATAATGTTGGTGGCGGTGGGCTCCGGGAGCGGCGGTTTAGGGGTTAAACACTTTATTTAGTTGCGGCGGGGTCCGGGAGTGGCAGGATAGGGGTTAATAGCTTTATGTAGGTGGCGGCAGTATAGGAGGCAGAAGATTAGGGGTTAATATGTATAATGTAGGTGGTGGTGGGCTCCGGGAGCTACGGTTTAGGGGTTAATACTTTTATTAGAGTTGCGGTGGGCTCCGGGAGCGGTTTAGGGGTTAATAACTTTATTTATGTGTGGCGGGGTCCGGGGGCAGTGGTTTAGGGGTAAACAGTATAGTATAGTGTGGGTGTTTAGTGACAGGGTACCAAGAAAACTGTAAAAAAAGTCGAAGAGCGGCGAGATCGATGACTGTTAGTTACCAACAGTCCGCTGCTCATAGCACCGTACTTGGTGCACAGCTTTTTTGATAATTTTGGAGAACGTATTCAGGTCCGCGGCAGCGATGTTAGGCGAACTTAGGCGAGCGTATTGGTGCCGTAGAATGCAAGAAAGTCGACGACTTGATAAGTAGGGGCCTCTGTGTCTGGCTGCTGGAGAACTAGATATCACCTGGGAATCTAAAAACGAATCACTTCCAGATAACTTTGCAGACAAACCATGTCCTAGTAAAGATGTACTTTTGGAACATGTAAGATCATGTTTCAATCAAAATTGAGGATTTTTTTTTATTTATAATAATAAAGAGTTCAAACAATAAAAACTAGATTTCTCTGTATCTCTCTCTCTCTCTCTCTCTTTCTCTCTGTGTCTATTATTTTCACAAGCGAGAGGTAGAAAGAGAGAATAGAGAATAGTCATGAACATTTTTTATTTTTTTATTTTATAGTCTATTGCAATTTAACTATATGTTAATTATAGACATATTTCTGTAAATTCAAAATAAAGTTTAATTTGATAAATTTGATAAAAAGTGATTTAGCAATAAGTCAACTTCAACCTATTCTTATGTAAAAATATTAAAAAGTTTAATATAGTTGATTACTATCATACGCCTAGACTACGAGTTTTGCGTTAGCCGCAAAAAAGTGAGCAAAGAGCACAATTTAGCTCCACATCTCACCTCAATACCAGCGCTGCTTACGTTAGCGGTGAGCTGCTAAAACGTGCTTGTGCACGATTTCCCCATAGGAATCAATGGGGGAGAGCTGGCTGAAAAAAACCCTGCAAAAAAGCAGCGTAAAGCTCCTAACGCAGCCCCATTGATTCCTATGGGGAAATAAATTTTATGTCTACACCACCTAACACCCTAACATGAACCCAGAGTCTAAACACCCCTAATCTTACACTTATTAACCCCTAATCTGCCACCACCGACATCGCTGACACCTACATTATATTATTAACCCTTAATCTGCTGCTCCAGACACCGCCGCCACCTACATTACAATTATTAACCCCTAATCTGCCACCCCCAACATCACCGACACCTAAATTTTATTTATTAACCCTTAATTTGCTGTCCCCTATGTCACCGCCACTATGATAAAGTTATTAAACCCTAAACCTAAATCTAACCCTAACACCCCCGCCCTAACTTAAATATAATTTAAATAAATCTAAATTAAATTATTACAATTAACTACATAATTAATATTTAAAACTAAATACTTACCTATAAAATAAACCCTAAGCTAGCTACAATATAACTAATAGTTACATTGTATCTAGCTTAGGGTTTATTTTTATTTTACAGGCAACTTTGTATTTATTTTAAATAGGTAGAATAGTTACTAAATAGTTATTAACTATTTAATAACTACCTAGTTAAAATAAAGACAAATTTACCTGTAAAATAAAACCTAACCTAAGTTACAATTACATCTAACACTACACTATAATTAAAATTAATTACATAAATTAAATACAATTAATTACAATTAAATAAAATTATCTAAAGTACAAAAAATAACAGACTAAATTACAGAAAATAATAAAGAAATTACAAGACTTTTAAACTAATTACACCTACTCTAAACCATCTAACAAAATAAAAAATCCACCCAAAATAAAAAAAGCCCTACCCTACACTAAATTACAAATAGCCCTTAAAAGGGCCTTTTGCGGGGCATTGCCCCAAAGTAAACAGCTCTTTTTCCTGAAAAAAAAGTACAAATACCCCCCCAACATTCAAACCCACCAACCACACAACCAACCCTACTCTAAAACCCACCCAATCCCCCCTTAAAAAAACCTAACACTAACCCCTTGAAGATCACCCTACCGTGAGAAGTCTTCACCCAACCGGGCAGAAGTGGTCCTCCGGACGGGCAGAAGTCTTCATCCAGACGGCATCTTCTATCTTCATCCATATGGCGTGGAGCGGGTCCATCTTCAAGACATCCGACGCGGAGCATCCTCTTCATCCGACGGCCAACGACTAAATGAAGATTCCTTTAAATGACGTCATCCAAGATGGTGTCCCTTAAATTCCGATTGGCTGATATAATTCTATCAGCCAAAAATCCTATTGGCTGATGCCAATAGAATGCCAGCTCAATCAGCCAATAGAATTTTACAAGTACTTTTGTATTTATTTTAGCTAGGTAGTTATTAAATAGTTAATAACTATTTAATAACTATTCTACCTAGTTAAAATAAATACAAACTTGCCTGTAAAATAAAAATAAAACCTAAGCTAGATACAATGTAACTATTAGTTATATTGTAGCTAGCTTAGGGTTTATTTTACAGGTAAGTATTTACGCCTAGATTTAGAGTTCTGCGGCCAAAGGGGGTTAGCTACGCATGCTTTTTTCCCCCCGCACCTTTTAAATATCGCTGGTATTTAGAGTTCACAGAATGGCTGGGTTTTCAGTGCGTTAGGCTCCAAAAAGGGAGCGTAGAGCATAATTTAACGCCACTGCAACTCTAGATACCAGAGGTGCTTACGGACGCGGCCAGCTTCAAAAACGTGCTCGTGCACGATTCCCCCATAGAAAACAATGGGGCAGTTTGAGCTGAAAAAAACCTAACACCTGCAAAAAAGCAGCGTTCAGCTCCTAACACAGCCCCATTGTTTTCTATGGGGAAACACTTCCTACGTCTGCACCTAACACTCTAACATGTACCCCGAGTCTAAACACCCCTAACCTTACACTTATTAACCCCTATTCTGCCGCCCCCACTATCGCTGACACCTGCATATTTTTTTAACCCCTAATCTGCCGCTCCGTAAACCGCCGCTACCTACATTATCCCTATGTACCCCTAATCTGCTGCCCCTAACACCGCCGACCCCTATATTATATTTATTAACCCCTTATCTGTCCCCCACAACGTCGCCTCCACCTGCCTACACTTATTAACCCCTAATCTGCCGAGCGGACCGCAACGCTACTATAATAAAGTTATTAACCCCTAATCCGCCTCACTCCCGCCTCAATAACCCTATAATAAATAGTATTAACCCCTAATCTGCCCTCCCTAACATCGCCGACACCTAACTTCAATTATTAACCCCAATCTGATCTCCCTACCTTGTCTTCACCTCACCGGGTCCCGATCTGTCCAGAAGAGGGTCCGAAGTCTTGATCCAAGCCCAAGCAGGGGGCTGAAGAGTGACGTCCATCCTCGGGCTGAAGTCTGGATCCAAGCGGCGGCTGAAGAAATCCATCATCAGGCTGAAGTCGGAAGTCCATCATCGGGATGAAGTCTTCTATCAAGCCGCATCTTCAATCTTCTTTGTTCCGGAGTGGAGCGGAGCCATCTTATTCACAGCCGATGCGGATCCAACCTCTTCAAGTGACGCCTACTAGCCGAATGACAGTAAAAAACATACAATATCCCCCCCAACATTACAACCCACCACCCACATACCCCTAATCTAACCCAAACCCCCCTTAAATAAACCTAACACTAAGCCCCTGAAGATCTCCCTACCTTGTCTTCACCTCACCGGGTCCCGATCTGTCCAGAAGAGGGTCCGAAGTCTTGATCCAAGCCCAAGCGGGGGGCTGAAGAGTGACGTCCATCCTCGGGCTGAAGTCTGGATCCAAGCGGCGGCTGAAGAAATCCATCATCGGGCTGAAGTCGGAAGTCCATCATCGGGATGAAGTCTTCTATCAAGCTGCATCTTCAATCTTCTTTGTTCCGGAGCGGAGCTGATTCCATCAGCCAATCAGAATTTTCCTACCTTAATTCCGATTGGCTGATAGAATCCTATCAGCCAATCGGAATTCGAGGGACGCCATCTTGGATGATGTCATTTAAAGGAACCGTCATTCGGCTAGTAGGCGTCGCTTGAAGAGGTTGGATCCGCGTCGGCTGGGAAGAAGATGGCTCCGCTCCGGAACAAAGAAGATTGAAGATGCGGCTTGATAGAAGACTTCATCCCAATGATGGACTTCCGACTTCAGCCCGATGATGGATATTCTTCAGCCGCCGCTTGGATCCAGACTTCAGCCCGAGGATGGACGTCACTCTTCAGCCCCCCGCTTGGGCTTGGATCAAGACTTCGGACCCTCTTCTGGACAGATCAGGACCCGGTGAGGTGAAGACAAGTTAGGGAGATCTTCAGGGGCTTAGTGTTAGGTTTATTTAAGGGGGGTTTGGGTTAGATTAGGGGTATGTGGGTGGTGGGTTGTAATGTTGGGGGGGTATTGTATGGGGTTTTTTAACAGGCAAAAGAGCTGAATTCTTTGGGGCATGCCCCGCAAATGGCCCTTTTCAGGGCTGGTAAGGTAAAAGAGCTTTGAACTTTTTTAATTTAGAATAGGGTAGGACATTTTTTTATATTGGGGGGCTTTGTTATTTTATTAGGGGGCTTAGAGTAGGTGTAATTAGTTTAAAATTGTTGTAATATTTTTCTAATGTTTGTAAATATTTTTTATTTTTTGTAACTTAGTTCTTTTTTATTTTTTGTACTTTAGTTAGTTTATTTAATTGTAGTTATTTGTAGGTATTGTATTTAATTAATTTATTGATAGTGTAGTGTTAGGTTTAATTGTAGTTATTTGTAGGTATTTTATTTAATTAATATATTGATAGTGTAGTGTTAGGTTTAATTGTAACTTAGGTTAGGATTTATTTTACAGGTCATTTTGTAATTATTTTAACTATTTTAGCTATTAAATAGTTCTTAACTATTTAATAGCTATTGTACCTGGTTAAAATAAATACAAAGTTGCCTGTAAAATAAATATTAATCCTAAAATAGCTATAATATAATTATAATTTATATTGTAGCTATATTAGGGTTTATTTTACAGGTAAGTATTTAGCTTTAAATAGGAATAATTTATTTAATAAGAGTTAATTTATTTCGTTAGATAAAAATTATATTTAACTTAGGGGGGTGTTAGGGTTAGGGTTAGACTTAGCTTTAGGGGTTAATACATTTATTAGAATAGCGGTGAGCTCCAGTCGGCAGATTAGGGGTTAATGTTTGAAGTTAGGTGTCGGCGATGTTAGGGAGGGCAGATTAGGGGTTAATACTATTTATTATAGGGTTATTGAGGCGGGAGTGAGGCGGATTAGGGGTTAACAACTTTATTATAATAGCGGCGCGGTCCGGTTGGCAGATTAGGGGTTAATAAGTGTAGGCAGGTGGAGGCGACGTTGAGGGTGGCAGATTAGGGGTTAATAAATATAATATAGGGGTCGGCGGTATTAGGGGCAGCAGATTAGGGGTACATAGGGATAATTTAGCTGGCGGCGGTGTACGGAGCGGCAGATTAGGGGTTAAAAAATTTAATAGAGTGGCGGCGATGTGGGGGGACCTCGGTTTAGGGGTACATAGGTAGTTTATGGGTGTTAGTGTACTTTAGAGCACAGTAGTTAAGAACTTTATAAACCGACATTAGCCCAGAAAGCTCTTAACTACTGACTTTTTTCTGCGGCTGGAGTTTTGTCGTTAGATTTCTAATGCTCACTTCAGCCACGACTCTAAATACCAGCGTTAGAAAGATCCCATTGAAAAGATAGGATATGCAAATGGCGTAGGGGGATCTGCGGTATGGAAAAGTTGCGGCTGGAAAGTGAGTGTTAGACCCTTTAATGACTGGCTACAAATACCAGAGGGCGGTAAAAACCAGCGTTAGGAGCCTCTAACGCTGGTTTTGACGGCTACCACCCAACTCTAAATCTAGGCCTTAGTTTTAAGTTATTTAGGTAATAATATTAATATTTATTTAGATTTATTTAAATTATATTTAAGTTAGGGGGTGTTAGGGTTAGACTTAGGTTTAGGGGTTAATACATTTAGTATAGTGGCGGCGACTTTGGGGCAGCAGATTAGGGGTTAATAAATGTAAGTAGGTGGCGGCGATGTTAGGGACGGCAGATTAGGGGTTAATAATATTTAATTAGTGTTTGCGAAGCTGGAGTGCGGCGGTTTAGGGGTTAATATGTTTATTATAGTGGCAGCGACGTTGGGGGCGGCAGATTAGGGGTTAATAAGTGTAGGTAGGTTGCAGTGACATTGGGGGCAGCAGATTAGGGGTTAATAAATATAATCTAGGTGTCGGTGATGTTTGGGGCAGCAGATTATGGGTTCATAAGTATAATGTAGGTGGCGGCGGTGTCCGGAGCGTCAGATTAGGGGTTAATAAATATTATGCAGGTGTTGGCGATGTCGGGGGCAGCAGATTAGGGATTAATAAATGTAAGATTAGGGGTGTTTAGTCTCGGGGTTCATGTTAGGGTGTTCGGTGTAAACATAAATTTTATTTCCCCATATGAATCAATGGGGCTGCGTTAATGAGTTTTACGCTGCTTTTTGGCAGGCGTTAGACTTTTTTTCAGCCGGCTCTCCCCGTTGATGTCTATGGGGAAATCATGCACAAGCACATACGACCAGCTAACCGCTGACTTAAGCAGCGCTGGTATTGAAGTCAGATTTGGAGCAAGATTTTGTTCAATGCTCACTTTTTGTCTTTTAACCCCGGGTTTGTAAAAACTCGTAATACCAGCACTGTAGGAAAGTGAACGGTGAGAAAAAACTGCACATTAGCACCGCACAGCTCATAACGCAAAACTCGGAATCCAGCCGAGAATAAATATACCCATTTAGCCAAACTGTATTTGCCAAACTTATTGAAAATGTATATTTATATAACCAACAGGTATAGTGAGAACCTTATCTGGATGGACTGTTGTCCTAAATATATGCAAAATATATTATTTTTAATAACGCTATAGATGTAGCAACAATATATATTTATGTTATAATGTTACAGATATAGCAACACTTTATTTAGCAAAGCTGCCAAAGTAGCAACAATGTATAATGTAAACTGATTTAATCTATTTTTAAATATTTCTACAGGTGTAGTGACGGCCTTTTTTTATATTCAACTGTCCTATAAATAATATATATATATATCAGTTTAGCCAAACCCTTTTTGCCAAACTTATTGAAAATGTGTATGTAGCAACAATATTCATATATGTTAAATTATATATATATATATATATATATAATCTACAGATGTAGCAACCCCTATTTGCTATGTCTTTTTTAACTATAGTTGAATTTGCAACTTTTTTTGAAAGAAATAAAACACACTTTTCTTTTATAAAAAAATAATATACCTTATAAATAGAGTATACTTTATATATATATATATATATATATATATATATATATATATATATATATATATATATATATATATATATTATATATATATATATAATATATATATATATAAATATATATACACAGTATATATATATATATATATATATATATATATATATATATATATATATATATATATATATATAAATAATTATATTTTACTGTGCTACTTATAATAGCAGAAGACTATTCAAAATCATGTTAAATAGGAGTCAGTACACACCTGTCATCATTTAAAGTGCCCCTGATTAACCCAAAATAAAGTTCAGCTGTTCTAGTAGGTCTTCCCCAACATTTTGTTAGTCGCATCCTACAGCAAAAGCCATGGTCCGCAGAGAGCTTCTAAAGCATCAGAGGGATCTCATTGTTAAAAGGTATCAGTCAGGAGAAGGGTACAAAAGAATTTCCAAGGCATAAGATATACCATGGAACACAGTGAAGACAATCATCATCAAGTGAAGAAAATATGGTGCAACAGTGACATTACCAAGAACTGGATGTCCCTCCAAAATTGATGAAAAGACAAGAAGAAAACTGGTCTGGGAGGCTGCCAAGAGGCCTACAGCAACATTAAAGGAGCTGCAGGAATATCTGGGAAGTACTGGCTGTGTGGTACATGTGACAACAATCGCACGTATTCTTCATATGTCTGGGCTGTGGGGTAGAGTGGCAAGACGGAAGCCTTTTCTTACAAAAAAAAACATCCAAGCCCGGCTAAATTTTGCAAAAACACATCTGAAGTTTCCCAAAAGCATGTTGCAAAAGGTGTTCTGGTCTGATGAAACCAAAGTTGAACTTTTTGGCCATAATTCCAAAAGATATGTTTGGCGCAAAAACAACACTGCATATCACCACAAGAACACCATACCCACAGTGAAGAATGGTGGTGTCAGCATCATGCTTTGGGGCTGTTTTTCTTCAGCTAGAACTGGGGCCTTAGTCAAGGTAGAGGGAATAATGAACAGTCCCAAATACCAGACAATATTGGCACAAAACCTTCAGGCTTCTGCTAGAAAGCTGAACATGAAGAGGAACTTCATCTTTCAGCATGACAACGACCCAAAGCATACATCCAAATCAACAAAGGAATGGCTTCACCAGAAGAAGATTAAAGTTTTGGGATGGCCCAGCCAGAGCCCAGACCTGAGTCCAATTCAAAATCTGTGGGGTGATCTGAAGAGGGTTGTGCACAGGAGATGCCCTCGCATTCTGACAGATGTAGAGTGTTTTTGCAAAGAAGAGTGGGCAAATATTGGTAGGTCAAGATGTGCCATGCTGAAAAACTCATTAACAAAAAAGACTGAGTGCTGTAATAAAATCAAAAAGTGCTTCAATAAAGTATTAGTTTAAGGGTGTTCACACTTATGCAACCATATTATTTTATTTTTTATTTTTATTTCCCTTTACCTAAAAGATTTCAGTTTGTTTTTCAATTGAGTTGTATAGTTTATAGGTCACATTAAAGGTGGAAAACGTTCTGAAATGATTTATCTTTGTCTAATTTTTTGACATCACAAAAACATGACATTTTAACAGGGGTGTGTAGACTTTTTATATCCACTGTATATGTTAATTCCTATACTCGTTAAATATTTTCGGAAGTTGCGATCGGCAATTTTCGCAATTCCACACACACTTAATTTATAACGTAACAATGCAGAGTTACTGTTTCAATAATGTAGACACTGACAAAATAAGCATTTATATCAATCATGTACAAACTGACACTTATACATACACTTCAGTATGTACATTATATATAGATTACAAATGCTTATTATTATAGTGTCAGTGTCTACATTATTTATACAGTCACTATGCATTGTAACTGTATAAATAATGTGTAGTCCCCAATAATAAACATAACACTTCTTTACCTCTATGTCCGCCTTCACAAAAATTTTGCAATTTAAAATAAAATTAATAAGTATAACCCCTAATCCGAGAACCCTCCCATCGCAATTTCACTAATACATGCATTAACCACTAAACCGCCAAATACACTGATCGCAATATCTCATTTAAAAATTATCTACTTATCGCCTTTAAAATAAAATATAAATAAACTAATTTAATTATTAAATTTTAAACTGCAAGTAACACACAATGCAAATTTGTAATTTAAACAATTAACCTATAAGCCGCCAACTCTCACCCAGAATGCAATAAACCTAATTAACCTATTAACCCCTTAAACCGCCAAAACCCACAATGCAAATAACTATTTAAATTACTAAGCCCCCTAACCTAACACCCTCTAACCTAACACCCCCTAAATTAACACAAATTACCTAAACTAAAAAATACTAAAGTTAAAAAAAAAAGCTACGATTACAAAAAATAAAAAAGGCTAACATTACAGAAAATAAAAATCAAATTACTAAAGTTTAAAAAAATTAAACCTAATCCCTATGAAAATAAAAAGGCCACCAACATAAAAACACCCCCTAATGTAAGAATAAACTACCAGTAGCCCTTAAAAGGGCTCTTTGCAGGGCATCACCCCAAGATATTCATCTCTTTTACATCCAAAATACACAAAGTCCCCCCTAACAATAAAATCCCCCCTCCACCAAACCCTCCAAAATAAAAAATCTAACACTAAAAAAAACCTAAACTACCCATTACCTTGAAAAGGGCATTTGGATGGGCATTGCCCTTAAAAGGGCATTTAGCTCTTTTATAAAGTGCCCCAAAAAAACCTAAGTTAAAAAATAAAAAAATAAAAATTTAAAAAACCTAACACTAAAGCCCCAAATAGATGCTCACAGGTCCTGAAGTAAGGCAGAGATCTTCTTCCAGACGGGTCCATCATCTTCATCCACAGCGAAGGCGGCGTGGAGCGGGGATGCGGAGCAGTGTTTCCAGATGTGGCGATCCTCGGAGGCGGCGATGGTACTTGGCGGTGGTTACTGGCGGCGGTGCTTCTCGGCGTCGTGGAGGTTCCTCTTCATGCGATCGTCCGCCGCACACTGAAGATGAAATGCAAGGTACTACATATTTATTGGTGTACCTTGCATTCCTATTGGCTGACATTTTCACATCAGCCAATAGGATGAGAGCAAGTGAAATCGTATTGGTTGGTGAAAAGCCAATAGGATTTCACTTGCTCTCATCATATTGGCTGTACACCAGCCAATAGAATGAGAGCAAGTGAAATCTTATTGGCTGGTAAACAGCCAATAGGATGAGAGCAAGTGAAATCCTATTAGCTGTTCACAAACCAATAAGATTGCACTTGCTCTAATCCTATTGGCTGATGAGAAAATGTCAGCCAATAGGATTTTCAAGGTACCCCAAAAAATATGGGGTACCTTGCATTTCCTCTTCAGTGTGCGGTGGACGATCGCATGAAGAGGAACCTTTATGCCGCCGAGGAGCACCACCGCAGGGAACCGCCACCAAGGACCATCACCGCCTCTGAGGATCACCACATCTGGAAACACCGCTCTGCATCTCCGCTCCATGCCGCCTTCAATGTGGATAAAGATGATGGACCCGTCTGGAAGAAGATCTTCTCCGCTGGACTTCAGGACCTGTGAGTATCTATTTGGGGCTTTAGTGTTAGTTTTTTTTAAAAAAAATGTTTATGTTTTTTTTATTTTTTATCTTTTTTGGGGCACTTTGTAAAAAGAGCTAAATGCCCTTTTAAGGGCAATACCCAACCAAATGCCCTTTTCAGGGCAATGGGTAGTTTAGTTTTTTTTAGTGTTTTTTTTGGGTGGGGGGGGTGGGGGGGGATTTTACTGTTAGGGGGGACTTTGTGTATTTTTGATGTAAAAGAGCTGATTATCTTGGGGCAATGCCCTGCAACAAGCCCTTTTAAGGGCTACTGGTATTTTATTCTTAGATTAGGGAGTGTTTTTATTTTGGTGGGCTTTTTATTTTCATACAGCTAGATTACGAGTTTTGAGCTCTATAGGGAAATTAACGACCGCCACAAAAGTGGCGGTATCTCACCTCTCTATAATGCTGCTATTACAGGTTTAGTAAAACCTGGCTTGTGCGGGCGATTTTATTTTTATTATTATTATTATTATCAGGTATTTGTAGAGCACCAACAGATTCCATAGTGCTATGAACATGGGTGGTATATAAAAAATGATTACAGGGATCAAATGGGGACAGAGGGTCCTGCCGAGAGTTGCACTGTTGTAGTCGGCTCTTAAGAAGGTGAACTACAAACAGCTGGGCTCATAGGCCTACATGCTATGGGGTTTTAGGGGATAGCAGTGGAGATAGGAAGGTTAGTGTAGGTTGTAAGTGTCCCTGAATAGTAGAGTCTTCAGGGTGCACTTGAAGCTTCTAAAACTAGGGGAGATTATTGTGGAGTGAGGCAGAGAGTTCCATAAGATGGAAGCCAGTCTTGAGAAATCTTGTAGACGGGAATGTGAGGTAACAAGAAAAGAGGAGAGTAGGAGATCATTGCGGAGCAAAGGGGACGGGAGGGAGAGTATCTGGAGACAAGGTCTGAGATGTAGGGCAGAGCAGTGCAATTGAGGGCTTTGTGTGTCAGAGTGAGAATTTTGTGTTTAATCCTGGAGGCAAGAGGAAACCAGTGAAGGTATTGGCAGAGAGGTGCGGCAGATGAAGAGAGACATGCAAGGAAGATGAGCCTGGCAGAAGCATTCATTATGGATTGTAAAGGAGCTAGGCGGCAGCTAGGGAGACCAGAGAGGATAGAGTTGCAGTAGTCGCGGCAGGAAAGGATGAGAGAGTGAATTAAAATCTTTGTTGTGTCTTGTGTAAGGAAATGTCTAATTTTAGCGATGTTTTTAAGGTGGGAGCAGCATAAAGATCTGAGTCAAGTGTGACCCCAAGACATCGGGCATGTGAGGTTGGGGTAATGATGGAGTTGTCAACAGTTATAGAGACATGGGGGTGGAGATTTTGAAAGAAGGGGGGGAAATAAGGAGCTCAGTTTTGGAGAGGTTTAGCTGTAGGTAGTGAGAGGACATCCAAGATGAGATATGAGAGAGACAGTTAGTGACACGGGTTAGCAAGGAAGGAGATAGTTCTGGTGCAGAAAGGTAGATTTGGGTATCGTCGACATACAAATGATAATGGAACCCGTGGGACTTTATTAAGGAACCTAGTGAGGACCTGTAGATTGAGAAGAGAAGGGGACTGAGGACAGAGCCTTTGCGGTACCCCAACAGAAAGAGGTAACCGGGCAGAGGATACCCCAGAGAAGGCTACACTAAAGGTACGATTAGACAGATAGGAAGAGAACGAAGAGAGAGCTGTGTCACAGATGCCGATGATTGAAGGGTATGGAGCAAAAGAGGGTGGTCGACAGTATCAAAGGCTGCAGACAGATCAAGGAGGATAAGTAGAGAGAAGTGGCCTTTTGATTTTGCTGTAAGTAGGTCATTGGTAACCTTAACAATTGCTTTCTCTGTTGAGTGAAGGGGGCGAAATCCAGATTGCAATGGGTCAAGGAGGGAGTTTAATGTAAGGAAATGGGATAGACGAGCATATACTAGCTTTTCAAGAAGTTTTGAGGCAAGAGGTAGTAGGGAAATAGGGTGATATGGTGGCGTTGAGCTCCATACCTCACCCAAATACAAGCAGTGTTTTGACGTGCTCGTGCATGATTTCCCCATATACATCAATAGGTAGAGTAGGCTAAAAAAAAGCCTAACACCTGCGATCGCGGAAACAAAAGCTCCGTAACGCAGCCCCATTGATGTCTATGGGAAAAGAAAAAGTTATGTTTAAACCCTAACATAAAAACCACGTCTAAACACCCCTAATCTGCCGGCCCCGACATCGCCGCAACCTACATAATGTTATTAACCCATATTCTTCTACCCCTAACATCACCGCCACCTACATTCAGTTATTAACCCCTAATTTGCTGGCCCCAACATCGCCGCCACCTACCTACACTTATTAGCCCCTAATCTGGCGCCCCTAATGTCAACGCCACTATGCTAAAGTTATTATATTAACCCCTAAACCTCTGGCCTCCCACATCACTAACACTACAGTTATAGTACATGCAGACAGGCAGTGTAGAAGACAAGAAGTCTAACATGTTTCGCGCCTCCAGGTGCGCTTACTCATAGACTGACCAGTAAGCGCACCTGGAGGCGCGAAACATGTTAGACTTCTTGTCTCCTACACTGCCTGTCTGCATGTAATATTTTTAATGGATTGATAATAAAGTATTTTTCTTGTTTTAATAAACAACGGTCTGGAGTAGTGCCTGCCTAATTTCCTCATTTTGTGTTTGCATTTGCGGTCTGATCTGCCGCTTGAGGCTACGGCACTCCGGGAGGTCAGGTGAACTTGCCCATTCAGTTCTTTTGGGCTTCCGGGTCAGGACCTTTTTGTCAAGGTTGCGGTTCCCTTCTTAATATAAGTATATTAACCCCTAACCCTAACGTAACCATAAGCATACGTCTAACCCTAATGTAACCCTGAACCTAACCCTAACAACCCCTAACTTAAATATAATTAAAATAAATCTAAATAAAACTTAAAATTATTACCTAAAAAAACCTGTTTAAAACTAAATACAAACTTACCTGTAAAATAAAACCTAAGCTAGCTACAAAATAACTATTGTAGCTAGCTTAGGTTTTATTTTTATTTCACAGGTAAGTTTGTATTTATTTTAACTAGGTAGACTAGATAGTAAATAGTTATTAACTATTTACTAGCTACCTAGTTAAATTAATACAAACTTACCTGTAAAATAAAACCTAACCTGCCTTATACTATAAACTAACATTACAATAAAATAAAATAAAATAATTTAATCAAATACAATTATCTAAATTACAAAAAAATAAACACTAAATTATTCAAAATAAAAACAAATTACTCCTAATCTAATAGCCCTATCAAAATAAAAAAGCCCCCCCAAAATAAAAAAAACCCTAGCCTACAATAAAATGCCAATAGCCCTTAAAAGGGCCTTTTGTGGGGCATTGCCCCAAATAAATCAGCTCTTTTACCTGTAAAAAAAAATACAAACACCACAGTTTTCGAAGACCGGACATCCATCCTCATCCAGGCAGCAGAAGTCTTCATCCAAGTGGGCAGAAGTCCTCATTGAAGCCTCCAGAAGTCTTCATCCAAGCGGGTAATCCTATTAGCTGTTGCAATCAGCCAATAGGATTGAGCTTTCATTCTACTGGCTGATCCAATCAGCCAATAGGATTGAGCTTGCATTCTATTGGCTGATTGGAATAGCAAATATAATGCAAGCTCAATCCTATTGGCTGATTGGATCAGCCAATAGGATGAAAGCTCAATCCTATCGGCTGATTGCAGCAGCCAATAGGATTTTTCCACCTTTAATTCCTATTGGCTGAATCAGCCAATCAGAATGTAAGGGATGCCATCTTGGATGACTTCACTTAAAGGGAAACTTAATTCTACAGCGGCAATCAGAAGAGGATGCTCCGCGCCGAATGTCTTGAAGATTAACCCGCACCGGATGGATTAAGTTAGAAGATGCCGTCTAGATGAAGACTTCTGCCCGCTTGGATGAAGAATTCTGCCGGCTTCAATGATGACTTCTGCCCGCTTGGATGAAGACTTCTGCCGCCTGGATGAGGATGGATGTCCGGTCTTCGAAAACTGTAAGTGGATCGTTGGGGATTAGTGTTAGGTTTTTTTTAAGGGTTTATTGGGTGGGTTTCATTTTTAGAGTAGGGTTTTGGGCAATGTAATAGAGCTAAATTCCCTTTTAAGGGCAATGCCCATTCAAATGCCCTTTTCAGGGCAATGGTTAGATTAGGTTTATTTAGATAGGATTTTATTTGGGGGGTTTGGTTGAGGGTGGTGGGTTTTACTGTTGGGAGGGTTTTTGTATTTTTTTTTCAGGTAAAAGAGCTGATTTCTTTGGGGCAATGCCCTGCAAAAGGCCCTTTTAAGGGCTATTGGCAGTTTAGCGTAGGCTAGGTTTTTTTTATTTTGGGGAGGGGCTTTTTTATTTTTATAGAGCTATTAAATTAGGAGTAATTCGTTTTTATTTTGGATAATTTCATTTTTTATTTTGTGTAATTTAGTGTTTATTTTTTTTGTAATTTAGATAATTGTATTTGATTAATTTAATGTTTTTATTTTATTGTAATGTTAGTTTTTAGTATAAGGCAGGTTAGGTTTTATTTTTCAGGTAACTTTGTATTTATATATAGAGTGTACCGCTCACTTTTTGGCCTCCCAGGCAAACTTGTAATACCGGCGCTATGAAAATCCCATTGAAAAAGGGCTTTTTAAAAAGTGCAGTACTGACATTGCGTGACGGCCAAAAAGGTGTGCGGTACACCTATACCTGCAAGACTTGTAATAGTGGCGTGAGGGAAAAAGCAGCGTTATGAAGCATAACAATGCTTTTTCACTCATAACGCAAAACTCGTAATCTAGTTGATAGGGATTAGGTTTCATTTTTTAAACTAATAATTTATTTTTTTTATTTTCTGTAATGTTAAGCTTTTTTTATTTTTTGTAATCGTAGGTTTTTTTTGTAAACTTAGTTTTTTTTAATTTTATTTTGTAAGTAATGTACTTGTTTATTATTTTAAATAATTAAGGGATTTATTTAAGGGTTGTTAACTTAGGGGATTTAATATTTAAATTATTTATTTGCGTTGTGGGGTTGGCAGTGTAGGACTTAATAGTTAAAATAGATTACTGCATTAGTGGTGGATGGCGGTTTAGGGGTTAATAGATTTACGGCTAAATTACGAGTTTTGCGTTATGGGTGAAAAAGCAGCGTTATGGCTTTTTTTCACTACCCCTGCTATTACGAATCATGTAGGTACAGCTGTACCGCACACTTTTTTGGCCGTAACGTAACTACCGCAGCTTTCAAAAAGTCCTTTTTCAATGGGACTTCCATAGCACCGGTATTACGAGTTTGCCTGTCCAGCTAAAAAGTGAGCGGTACAGCATGTAACTACAAGATCCATACCGTAAACTGAAAGTCAGTAGTTATGAGTTTTGCGCTACAAAGCTGTAACATAAAACTCATAACTAAATTGTTACAAAGTACATTAACACCCATAAACTACTATTAACCCCTAAACCGAGGCCCTCCCGCATCGCAAACACTATAATAACATTATTAAGCCCTAATCTGCCGCTCCGGACATTGTCGCCACTATAATAAACATATTAACCCCTAAACCGCCGTACTCCCACATCGCAAACACTAGTTAAATATTATTAACCCCTAATCTGCTGTCCCTAACATTGCCACAACCTACATTACTGTTATTAACCCCTAATCTGCTGCCCCCAAAATCGCTGACACTATACTAAAGTTATTAACCCCTAAACCTAACCCTAAACCTAACCCTAACCTCCCCAATTTTATCATAATTAAATTAGATCTAAATTAAATTTATAATTATTAACTAAATATTTCCTATTTAAAACTAAATACTTACCTGTAAAATAAACCCTAAGCTAGCTCCAATATAACTAATTGTTACATTGTAGCTAACTTAGGATTTATTTTTATTTCACAGCTAAGTTTGTATTTATTTTAACTAGGTAGAATAGTTAGTAAATAGTTATTAACTATTTACTAGCTACCTAGTTAAAATAAATACAATACTTACCTGTAAAATAAACCCTAATCTAGCTCCAATATAACGAATTGTTACATTGTAGCTATCTTAGGATTTATTTTTATTTCACAGCTAAGTTTGTATTTATTTTAACTAGGTAGAATAGTTAGTAAATAGTTATTAACTATTTACTAGCTACCTAGTTAAAATAAATACAAATTTACCTGTAAAATAAAACCTAACCTAAGTTACACTAACACCTAACATTACACTAAAATTAAATAAATTACATTTATTAAATACAATTAACTAAATTACAAAAAATACAAACACTAAATTACACAAAATAAAAAAGAAATTATCAAATATTTAAACTAATTACACCTAATCTAATAGCCCTATCAAAATAAAAAAATCCCCCCAAAATAAAAAAAAACTAACCTAAAATAAACTACCAATAGCCCTTAAAAGGGCCTTTTGTGGGGCATTGCCCCAAAGAAATCACCTCTTTTACCTGTTAAACAAAATACAAACAACCCCCCAACAGTAAAACCCACCACCCACATAACCAAACCCCCCAAATAAAAACCTTTCTAAAAAACCTAAGCTCCCCATTGCCCTGAAACATAGGCAAGCATGTTAAAAACGGCAGACAGGAGAGACAACGCTACTCCTGCTGGACCCCTGACGCGCGTTTCACAGAACGCTTCCTCAGAGCGGGTCCCCTCTGAGGAATCGTTCTGTGAAACGCGCGTCAGGGGTCCAGCAGGAGTAGCCTTGTCTCTCATGTCTGCCGTTTTTAACCTGCTTGCCTATGTCTAAATAAGATTTTTTTTCGCTAACTGTTCATTATTCATGGTGCCTACTTAAACTAATAGTTAACAGTAAATCTGCCCTCGGATTGTAAGGGCTTAGCTTACTTATCAATAATTACTAGTGGGCCCATGTAGATTTATATACTTCTTGGCTTCATAAGCATATAAGTAATTACTCTTGACTGGGTTTAAGTGTTTTTAAAACTTTTTTCTCGCTACTCACAATATGAATGTTGGTTCCTAGTTATAACAATAAAGACTTAAAGTATGAATGTAATGGAACTTTTTAAATATACAGTGTAATATTTATCTGAATCCATCTCTTGGAGTTCACATGATATACAATTTGTGGTAATCTCTGCTATGAATCCTAATGTATTCCTCATACAATTAGTCTTTCCAGTTGTTTAGTTCTGTTCTCTGAGATCCCACATCAGATACTGATCCCATTAGTGGTACTTAACATAATATATAGAGACTGAATATATGTACTGTAATATAAATAAGGGGACTGTATCTGTTATTTCCTAACTCCAACTAATCCCCCATAACCTCAATTCTAAAGGAATTCAAGGGACGCCATCTTGGATGACGTCACTTAAAGGAACCTTCATTCGAGAAGAGCCATCGGAAGAAGAGGATGCTCTGTGCCAGATGTCTTGAAGATGCAGCCGCTCCACGCTAGATGGATGATGATAGAAGATGCTATCTGGATGAAGACTTCTGCCGGCTTGGATGAAGACTTCTGCCGCTTCGTTGAGGATGGATGTCGGGTCTTCAAAAACTGTAAGTGGATCTTCGGGGTTAGTGTTAGGTTTTTTAAGGGTTTATTGGGTGGGTTTTATTTTTAGCTTAGGGTTTGGGCTGAAAAAGAGCTAAATGCCCTTTTAAGGGCAATGCCCATCCAAATGCCCTTTTCAGGGCAATGGGGATCTTATTTTTTTTTGGATAGGTTTTTATTTGGGGGGTTTGGTTGTGTGGGTGGTGGGTTTTACTGTTGGGGGGTTGTTTGTATTTTTTTTACAGGTAAAAGAGCTGATTTTTTTTGGGACAATGCCCCACAAAAGGGCTATTGGCAGTTTAGTTTAGGCTAGGTTTTTTTTTTTTTCGGGGGCTTTTTAATTTTTATAGATTAGGTGTAATTAGGTGTAATTAGTTTAAATATTTGATCATTTCTGTTTTATTTTGTGTAATTTAGTATTTGTTTTATTTTGTAATTTATTTAATTGTATTTAATAAATGTAATTTATTTAATTGTATGTAAGGTTAGGTTTTAGTGTAACTCAGGTTAGGTTTTTGTATTTATTTTAGCTAGGTAGTTAGTAAATAGTTAATAACTATTTACTAACTAGTCTACCTAGTTAAAATAAATACAAACTTAGCTGTGAAATAAAAATAAACCCTAAGATAGCTATAATGTAACTATTAGTTATATTGTAGCT
This sequence comes from Bombina bombina, assembly GCF_027579735.1. Taxonomy (NCBI): domain Eukaryota; kingdom Metazoa; phylum Chordata; class Amphibia; order Anura; family Bombinatoridae; genus Bombina; species Bombina bombina. The sequence goes on along the minus strand of NC_069503.1, from coordinate 608,825,838 downwards.
AGCTTAGGGTTTATTTTTTAGGTAAATATTTAATTTTTAATAGGAATTATTTAGTTATTAATAGTAGATTTTATTGAGATTTGTTTTAATTACATTAAAGTTAGGAGGTGTTAGGGTTAGGGTTAGACTTAGGGTTAGGGGTTAATAACTTTAGTATAGTGGTGTTGACATTGGGGGCGGCAGATTAGGGGTTAATAACTGTAATGTAGGTATCGGCAACATTGGGGCAGCAGCTTAGGGGTTAATAAGTGTTGGTAGGTGGCGGCGATGATAGGGGCAGCAGATTAAGGGTTAATAAGTGTAGGTAGGTGGTGGTGATTTTAGGGGCGGCAGATTAGGGGTTAATAAGTGTAAGAAGGTGGTGGCAACATTGGGGGCAGCAGATTAGGGGTTAATAAGTGTAGGTAGGTGATGGCGATATCGGGGGCGGCAGATTATGGGGTTATCAAGTGTAATGTAGGTGTCGGCGATGTCGGGGGCGGCAGATTAGGGTTGTTTAAACTCGAGGTTTATGTTAGGGTGTTAGGTGTAAACATAACTTTTTATTTCCCCATGAATCAATGGGGCTGCGTTACAGAGCTTTATGCTCCTTTTTTGCAGGTGTTAGGCTTTTTTTTAGCCGGCTCTCCCCATTGATGTCTATGGGGAAATCGTGCACGAGCCTGTAAAACCAGCTCAAAGCAGCGCTGGTATTGGAGTGCAATATGGAGCTCAATTTTGCTCAACGCTCACATATTGCCTGCTAACGCCGGGTTTATGAAAACCTGTAATAGCAGCGCTATAGGGAGGTGAGCGGTGAAAATAACTTGCAAGTTAGTACCCAGCCGCTTATAACGCAAAACTCATAATCTAGCCGTTAGTTAGTAGTTTGTAATTTTAGGGTTGATAGATTTAGTAGGGGTTAATCATTTTATTTGCTTTGTAGGGTTGGTATTGTAGAAGTAAATAATTAAATTACTTGACTGCGTTGGTGGTGGATGGCGGTTTAGGGGTTAAAAATGTATTTATTTTTATTAAAACAGTGCAGGCGATTAGGGTTTTTTTTAATATTTGATGCGGGCGTTTTTTGTTTGTTTGTTTTTTAATACTTGATGCGGGCGTTTTTTTTCTTAATAATAATTTATTTTTAATAATAATTTTTTTACCACCCTGCCATTTTCGGAATCCACCTGGATGCAGCTTTGTTGCATCCAGTTGAATTCTTTTGGCCTTGCGCTGCCAACATTCCATTGAGGATGCGTGCGCAACTGCCGACGGCAACAGGCATTACAAACGCAATTATAGTATAAATGATAACTAACCACTATAATTTAGATGAATACAATTTATTGATATTATTTAATAAATAAATTATTATTAGAGTTACTGATGAGATGTGCAAAATTAAAAAATAATATATATTCGTGAACTACAATAAGATTGTAGTATTCAGCATATTATTTATGTCGTCAATAAAATAAATAAAAAATTAATATTTAATATAAATACTTTTGTAAATACAGACAAAGTATGCCGCTGCAAAAAAATAAATAATATTAGACATTTAAAAATATAAATTTATATTTATTAGAGGCATAAAGGTATTACAACAAGACCCTATGTCATGAAGAGAAAACACATTATACACACACCATATACAAACTTCAAAGCAGAACTTATTAGTACTGGGGAAGAGAACAGAAGATACACACGTGTAGACAAATTGTACGTCATATTTTTAAAAAGTGAGATGATTTGGATTGGAAGATGTTCAAACATAGATGTTACCACTATTTTATGGGTGGAGTTATGCAGCCATTTTACCACGGCTGAAATATAACATATTATATTGAAAAAATACTTTATTTTTGAACTGCAGCAAGTGTGAATGCATGGGTTGTGGTGTTTGGCATACAAACAAAGCAATAAGGTTAGATTTTATTGCGTGTAAACTGTCCCTTTAAAGGAGCAATTCCAACACATTTAAACTCTATAGCAAGTAAATGGAATCTTATTAAGGGGAATCCAATTTTACAGTACACTGTCCCTTTAATTAAATATAATCTTTACTTAAATATTTTTTCGAAAGATTTATATGGTGAGATACATTGTAAACCTAATATTCTTTTATAAAAACATGCAAAAACAGTTGCATTTTATGTAAGAATATTACTTTTATCAGGCCTGGTCAATTAAAACATTTGCTATGCATTCAATTAAAATGTTATAAAAATGTATAGGTAGCAGCATTTGTAAATTCACAAATTTATTTTTTAATAATATTATATCTAAACTAATAAGCATAACATGTTTTGTAGAAACTAAAGGACCACTCAATGCAGTAGAATTACATAATTAAGAAGTACATAATAAAAGGACAATGCAATAACACCTACTCTGAATTTCAAATAAGCAGTAGATTTTTTTTCTGACAAATGTATTATTTCTTCAATATTCCAGTCCCTGGTATCATGTGACAGATATCAGCCAATCACAGTCTAGTATATTGTGCACATGCTCAGTAGGATCTTGTTCTCCAAAAAGTATGAATATAAAAAGACTGTGCCAAATTTGATAATGGAAGTAAATTGGAAAGTGTATTAAAACTGCATGTTCTTTCTGAATCATAAAAGTTTATTTTGATTTGAGGGTCCCTTAATATCCAGAAGAGCATTGTCATTCTATATCCATTCATTTATCCACCCCTTTAAGGGGACACTAAAATCAAAAATATACTAGCATGCAATTAAAAAATACTTCTATTATAAAAATGGGGACAGTCTGTTTATATGCACTTTTTTCGAGGTGCCAGTTCCTATGGAGCATGTGCAGTATATATGTTTATGAGTCTGTGATTGGCTGTTGGATGTAACATGATACAGAGGGCAGGGATATAGAAGGAAACCTTAAAATTTGTCTGAAAAAAAAATTCTACTGCTCATTTGAAATTTATTGTAAGTGTAATTGCATTGTCTTTTTATTATGCATCTGTTGATTATGCAATTCTACTGTATGTAATAGTCCTTTAACTATATACTATAGATTAATACAGATAGAATATGCATTTCTGCTATTTGAATATGTAAGATTAAACATAAAATATGAATAAAATAAGTGTTTATACAATAGAAAATAAAAGAGCTGTCAGAGTAATATAAAGACTACATGAAAATCAATGGAGAGAGCTGACAATAAAATATTCACAGCAAGAGTACAGACATATATCCTTAAGTTTAAGGTAAAAACTAATGTCTTTGTTTTTATAAAATAAAATCTATGCACTATAATAGTGAAATATGCTTTGGAAACTAGTATGTATACAACATTAAATCAAATTATATTGTTTTAGTAACAAGATGTGTGTGTTGGAACAGTGTTTAGCCCTTAGGTATCTGTCTTCTCCTTAACATTCCAAAATCAGAAATGTGAAAGGTGTAAAATATATTAAACATTAAGCCAATATAAAGATGAAGCTGTCAAACTGAATTATTTCGCAACACCAATTAACTTGTTTTGGCAGTTGGAACATACTTCTTTGATATTTACCTTGAATACCATATTGGAAACCATGTATTACTTTATATATCACACACCTATTTGAAAAATAATTGAATTATCTCCTTACTATGTTGCAAATGGATACTCTCCATGCTTGAATACCAAATGTAAACCCAATACAAGAGAAGGCTGTAAACCCAGGGGCAAAATATAAAGCTGAGAACCCCAGGAACATAGACAAATTGGCTAAAGGCCTAGGCTTTACACATCTACCATGACAGCTCTGTTATAAGAATATTTATTTTTTTGGAGAAGCTGTCAATACTTAAAAATTAATTTCCTTCTCTCAATTCTCTGCAGAAATAAATATATGTTGAGGTACATGACATGGAAACATGCACACAATTTCCCTCCCTGTAGGATCTCAACTGGATCTGCAAAGACCACCCGTAGGTGTGAAGAAATAGCTTAGCTTTCACACCTTTGCTTTTGTGGGACATTCAAATAACTCTTTGAAATTCTACTAAAACAGAGCTTCCAGCATTTACTAGCTACATTTTATAGAGCATAAATTGTTCTACAAAACATACAATATATATAGGGTTTTTAGTCTGGTTTTAAGAAACAATTGCAAATTAACAATATCATGGCTAGAAAGATAACTGATTTGCAAATGCAATATAATAATGCAATACAATGTATAAATGAGTATGAAAAGAAAAATAGCAATACAATATATTAATTAATATAAACAAGTGTTTAAAGTATTATTATTAATTTTTAATGGTAGATTTGTTTTAAAATATTTTATTAGCATACATAATTGATAGTTTAGAAGCTCAGACTTCAATAGTTCTCAATTATATTTTGTACTCATTGCAACTAAAATATGTCCTTGTGTGCACCCTATTCCTGATATCTATATGACATCTGTACGTATGTCTGCTGGTCTATATAGTTGTGTGTCTATTAATCAATTTATCAGTTGGTCTTTAAGATTATCATTATATTTATTTTTTGGAGTAAAGGTATAAAACCCTTTATCCAAACAGTTTGGGACTGTAAATGGTTTGGATTTCGGTATAGTTTAGATTTTGGAATATTGGCATCTTTAATATGGGATACTTTGGAGAGGGGATGAAACCAAGTATAAACAACAATATCTTATGTAATTTAGACAATATTTACATGTCATAATACAGCTTATAAATATAATCTAAAGGTAGTTTTATATAATTTGTATTACTTTTGTATACGTAGTACCATCACAAAGATAGTATAGTACAGTATTGTAATCAGAAGGTTAATATATGTTTTATATAAATATAGATTCTTATTTGCATTTTAGAGCACACAAAAAAAACCAACCAAAGACTCATGCAGAGAAGAGTGTGACTTACAGGCAGGGAAAAATAGTCATTTTTGATATTAATTATTTAATATTAATTAAAAAGTTTGGGTTTCAGAATTAGTTTTGATTTGGAATTCTGGATTTGGGGATTTGGCCCTGTATTTTAAAAGAGTATTAAATAAACACCACCTTTCCCATTGAATTATGAAAGGCTCCTACAAGCTATATGAAAATCAATTTTCACAAAGACGTTTTTCATTGTGTGCAGTTTATTAGTCTTTTAAACATAAAGGGAATGATTATAAGGTGTTGCAAGAGGTTGCACCAGACTATGTACAATATTACACATATAATTAGTTTTTGTTCTTTACAATCTATTTTAAATTTAATACACCTATTAATTTCAAGGTCTGTTTTTACCGAGTTAACTCATAATTCTCAAATGAACAATCATTAAATTATACCAAGTAAATGCCACTGCAAATAAGAAACAAATTTATTAACCTCTACAACACCCTGTTTATAAAATGTACATTCCTTATCTTTGTGAATGAACAATTGTTTTATATTGTCAATGCCAAATATCTCAATAAAAGATTATAAATTTAAAGAAACAAATTTGTTTTAACACTGGAAAGACTGGACCTTGAATGTTCAATTTACAACATCATAAATAAACCTCTTGTAGCTTGGTTGTCAATACTATTGCATTATATTACCAATCCAATATGTTTTCTGAATTAATATTATTTCTTATCATAAAAAGATTGCCAGTGTCAATCAGCCCCCCCCCCATTCCTCCATTGGTAAACCCTTCTTTTAAAATGTGATTAACCAATCAGAAGAATTGGCTCTATTTTGACAGCCTGCTCCTCCACAAACCTAATTGATAAGCTTAATTATCAAGAAATGCTAAATTCTCTACAAATACAGAAGGGAACACATTAGAAAAACAAAAATAGAGGAGGAACAAGATAGAGAGAATCTGCTTTTGTGTGATTTGAAGAGGTTAGGTGTTGTTTAAGTTGTTTAGGTGTTGTTAAAGGGACATTAAAGTGAAGGTAAACATTTGATGAATGAAAGCCCATTTTTAAAAAATACTATTTAAAAAAGGGGCACTTTCATTTATCGAAGTTTACAAAGCAGCCGTTTTGTTTATAAACTCCTTTTCACAGCCGGAGCAGCTTCCTCCACCCGGAGATCCTCTCTTCACACGTCAGCAATGACTAATCCGGCTTCCTCCAATCTTGGCTTTCCCCCCAGGGGAATCATTGCCTGAGGCCATGTCGTGATTGCTAACGTGTGAACAGAGGATCTCAGAGCGGGGGAAGCTGCTCTGGCTGTGAAGAGAAGAAAGGTAAGTTTTGAAACAAAACGGCTGCTTTCTAAACTTTGATGAATGAAAGTGCCCCTGTTTTTAATAGTATTTTTAAAAACCAGGCTTTCATTCATCAAAGTTTACCTTCATTTTAAACGGCAACATAAAATTATAAATTGCATATATATATATATATAAACAAATTTGCAATATACTTTTATTATTTATTTTGTCCCTTTTACCTGTAATTCCATTCTGAAATTGTGAACATTTTAGTTCCTATTAGAAATGGAAGTGCAGAAACTTCCGGGAGGCGGAGCACCTAAAACAACAAAAAACAACAAAAAGCCCAGAAATAAAGCTCCCGCGGCTTACCCTTGCAAGCTGGCTTTCATTAAAACAGCCAGGGCAGCAAAATCTTGCGGGATCTCATCGCGGAGGGTCATTTTATCGCCCTCGCCACAGAAGGGAAAAGTAAGGGATAAGGGCGCGAAAACAGCGCCATTTTAACACAGACTCGGAGGGATAACCTGGAGTATCAGTGAGAGCAGCGATCCGAGCTGAAAGTCAAACCATTGGGAAAAGAAAAGAGCGGTGTGATAGCAGTAACAGAGCTAAGTAATTGGCAAGATAAACCCTACTTGGGTCACATTGTTTTTCTCCTTGTTCCTTCTCCTCTCCTCTAGGCTCACTAGAGGCCTCTCCCACGTGTCAACCTCTGGCTGCTTTCTCTATACAACTTTTGAGCAGAGCGAACAAATGAACGTTCCCATGTAGACATTCATACTGTACTGTTTTTTCTTGGTTTATCACTGTGGTAGAACCAAATACACATATGTATCTGCAACTTAGAATATGAGGCAATCTCTATGCCAACATCGGATGAGACAGAATTTTTGAGACTGTGTGATTACTAGATTATCAAAGTGCCTATTACACGGAGAAGGGGAGGAGCACTGTGATACTTTTACTGCCTGTTCAGGCTTGGACCTGAATGAATAATTAAATAATAAATTAAATAATAAATAATTAAATAATGTTAATAAAACCACCATCTGTTATGGATAGATGAAAATAAAAATATGTACCGGACTTCCAACACGCCTAGCTGGTGTCTCTCCTCCTGAGCCTCCTTTTTCATTTTCCCTGATTGCATTTAGGGGTGAACTGTTTAGATTGAAAACCATGCCTAGTTGATCACAAACCCAGTTGTTTTACTACTTTACTACTTTACTTAAGCTATGCTAAGGGAAAGAGACAACACCTCCCATCAAGTGTATGAAGAAATATTGTTCTAGCTTTGCCAAGACTACTGGCAATATGGCGAATAGACAGAAGAATCAAGAACGGAAGACAAAGCAGGTAGCAGAAATGCAAGCTGCAGATCACATATCCACGGAAACTACTGAAACACACTTGCAAGACTTTCACCCGATTGTCACACAAATTTCAGCACTTTTTCTTCCCAAAATGGAACAGCACCAGGCCTGGATTCTCTTTCATCAGAATTTAAAAGCTTCTCCTCCAGACTCCATCACATAGAACAAAGAATGGGTGATGAGGAACTTAGGCAACGAGAAAGATCAACAAAAGTAGCGTCTCTAGAGGTTCAAAATAAGCTGTTAGTCGACAAGATAGATGACCTAGAGAACCGATCGCAACGCAATAATTTGTGCATTGTTGGACTACCAGAAAATGTCCCCAGCTCGGATCTGCTGTTTTTTGCAGAACGCACCTTGCCTACGCTGCTAAAGCTAAGCGCAGATGAAATCCCATGCACAGTTGAACGGGCTCATAGGGTGGGCAACACAAGCCAAGACCAGCGGAATACAAAAGGTCCACGACAAGTCATGATCAAGTACCTCAACTTTAGAGACAAGATCTCACTCCTCAGAGCATACCGCCAGCACTCGCCTCAACTCTACGAAGGCCAGAGGATCCTGATCTTCCAGGACTATTCAGGGGAGATCTCTAGGAGGCGCAGATAATTCTCACCATACTGCAAATCATTACTAGAAGCAGGACGTTCAGTCCCATTGTTATTTCCAGCAAGACTTAAGCTGCAAACCAAACAAGGCATGAAATTCTTCGAAGATCCGAGACAGCTTAAAAACTTTCTGAGACAAGAAGCCGAGAAAGAAAAACACAATTGAGAGTCACCTTCCATTAAATATAATTGCTGTTCTGTTGTAATGCCGAATGTTACACTAATTACCCTTTTTGTTTATCCGGGAGGTAAGGGAGGAGAAATAATATCAGGAGAGGAGAGAGGCTAGATTTAATACCATCAGATAGACACTCTTGACCTCAAACAACACTTAGAAAGGCCTTCTACTAGGCGATAGGTAATATGGAAGCCCTAGGTGATAACTGAAGCACAGGAAAAGGTGATACACTGACACAAATAAGCAATCAAGCAATCAAGGGGAACACATGAGAGGTTCCTTATCTAATACACCCTGTAGTTAGAAATAGGCTGCAGGTTTTGGAATCAATCATATTAAGCAACGGGGCTGAAGTAGTTACTGCAGCCTCTTTTGGCCTCTGAGAAACTTATTCCACCAGTTTTAACTAGAATCCTCACAAGAATACAAATGTAGGTCTGGTACAGAATATGTAGCGATGGGTGAGTTTAGACAGGAAAAGAAGTCCCATCTAGTTAGAAGTTATAGAAAGTATTTTCAGAATGTGTTTGATTGTTTTTATTCTCTTTTGTATATTATTGTTTTGCTAATGCGCACTCTCTTGTTCGAGTTCCAGGTGCCCCTCCTCTCTCCCCGTAGTTGTAGAAGAAGAAGATATTACTCAGATACGTATGTCTACAGCAACTATTCTAAGACAAGATACCGGACACAACACCATACACTTCATAGACTAAGATATAATGGCTAATGATATTCGAATAGTAAGTTGGAATGTTGGGGTATAACATCACCACAGAAACGTAGATCTATCCTGCAACACTTAAGATTAAAAAAAGCAGACATTGCCATTTTGGAGGAGACTCATCTCTCCAGAGTGCAACATCAAATATTAAAATAAGGTTGGGTGGGAGAGGTGATCAATACAACATTTGAACAAAGTAGAGCCAGAGGTATAGCAACACTCTTTAGGAAAAATCTGACATATACCATTACTAATACACTCATAGATCCCAACGGAAGATACCTTATGGTAAAGTTGGAGATGCAGGGACTGTCATTTACACTGATTGGAGTATATGGACCCCAAATACAGAATCAGGCATTCTGGAGGGATCTACAGACAAAGATTGTTCAGTTCACAACCACTTGTGATTGGAGGAGATTTCAACATAGCACCACAAACACCAGCCGATAGATTCCACAACCCTGAGAATCCGAAAATAGGGCCTAGAAACACTTACAACTCTAGGAAGGAATCCAATATAATCAAAATGTTCATGAGAAACTTAAACGTCCAGGATATATGGAGAGCCAGATACCCAGAGCATAGGGACTATACATGCATGTCAACAACAAATTATACACTCTCGAGACTTGACTTCTTCCTGCTCTCAAATAACATCTGTACTAGAGTGACGGAGACAGGAATTGACCCTATAACTGTTTCAGATCATGCCCTAATAATCCTAAAGATTCAACACGGACAGACACAAGGGAGGAGTAAAAAGTGGGTGTTCACGAGATCAAGGACCCTAATTTTTTTAGACACTTATTAGGAGAGTGTCAGGCATTTAAAGCACTAAATGAAACACACACGACTAGCCCCCTTCTATTTTGGGAAGCTGCGAAAGCAGTTTTGAGAGGAGTTACCTCAGCATATGCGGCAAACATTAAGAAGAAACACCAAGCGAAATCTGAGCTTCTTTTGAAGCAGATCATAAATGCTAGGAACAGATATCTAAGACACCCATGTGTTAGGAATAGACTGAGATATAAAGAAATTAAAGCATCTAGAGATGGCTACTTATTTCAGCAAGCAAACAACTACCACTCCAAGACATAAGCCAAATTCTATAGGTGTGGTAACAAGACAGGCAAACTCTTAGCTAATATAACCAAACTCACAAAGAAAAAGACCACAATTTTAGCTGTTAAGAAAGATGGTATCGTTGTAAATGAAGAGAGAGACGTCCAGAGAACTTTCTTAGATTTTTATACAGACCTCTACTCCCCACAACAAGTAAACCCAGATGACAAGACAAGTTTTTGGAGATCGTAGACTTACCGAAAGTTGATCAACCCCAACTCAATAATTTAAATAGTAAAATAATGCAAAAAGAAATTCTAGACACTGTCAACACGTTAACCCTAGATAAAACTCCAGGCCCGGAAGGGCTTCTGGCTGAGTTCTACAAAATTTTAGATCCAGAATTAGGCCCCACCCTAGTACAACTTTACAATGGCATCCTAGAAAATACAATAGACCCATCCACGAGACTGGTGGAGGCAAATATAAGTATTATTCACAAAGAGGGTAGGGATCCCTTGTTAGTACACACCTATCATCCTATATCATTACTGAACCAGGACTACAAAATACTCACAAAAGTTTTAGCCAATAGATTAGCAGTAATCTTACCTAGCATAATACATAAAGACCAAACAGGATTTGTCAAGGGGAGATCATCTATTCTCAGCATTAGAAAGGTGCAGACAGTAATTCAACACTATTGGACACTCACGCATAATGCTACTAACAAGGGAGAACACAAAGAGGCTGTACTGCTGATGATAGACACAGAAAAGGCCTTTGATAAGGTGCTCTGGGACCACTTTTTTTACCACACTTGAGAAGATAGGAATACAGGGAGCGTTTATTAAAGCAATTCATAATTTATATAAAATTCCACAAGCCTCCTTGATAGTTAATGGCAAGTTAACACAACCTTTCCAATTCTTCAGAGGTACATGCCAGGGATGCCCACTTTCTCCACTCCTATTCGACATAGCTATAGAACCCCTGGCGTGGAAAATTAGGCAACAGATGGAAGGTCTCAAAATAGGTGACTCCCAACTTCAGTTAAATCTTTTTGCAGATGATATGATCCTGTTCATCCAAGAGCCCCGAAAAAATATCCCCATAGTAATGAATTTAATAAAGGAGTTCAGTCTAATATCTGGCTATGCAATTAAAACTGACAAAACAGAGCTAATCTGGTTACTAAATAAAGGAGAGAAATCTCTCCCTGGTTTTGACTTTAAAATAGTTGAAGATAACTTTAAATATTTAGGTATCACTTTAAACACTGACCCACGTAAATGGTATACTATTAACTATACACCCCTACTGAAAAAAATTTAAAAACAGGATAAACGCATGGAAGCAACTACCGATCTCTCTGTCAGGCAGAATAGGGCTCATAAAGATGATCTATTTTCCCAAACTCTTGTACTTCTTTCAGACAGTTCCGGCAATACTTAAGAAATCAGACCTCAAAGCAATAACGCAGATCGTTCTAGGGTTCATCTGGAACAACAAGAAACATAGGATTAGCTACCTAAAGCTTACAGCTTCTAAGGAAAACTGCGGGTTAACACTTCAAAAGTTTGAATTATATAATTGGGTGGCCCAAGGAAAGTTTGTGGTAGATTGGTTTACTGGTTTAGAGAAATTCACTGACCTACAGCTAGAAAGTAGCCTTATTCAACCCTGGTCACTGCAGATTCTACCGCATATGAGGCAGGCACAGGTGAACAGATGGGCAGGGGGTTTGGACATACTAAGTCAACCAGCTAGAGCCTGGAGGCTCATGTGCAAATGGTTGGGCACAAACCATCAAATTAAGCAGCTCCTACCATAGCAAGGAAATCCGGAGTTCCCAGCTGGAATTACCACTAAAGCATTTAAACTTTGGAAGGAGAGGGAACTACACACTGTTGGTCAAACTTTAAAAGATGATAATAAGACTATGATGACATTTGAAACTCTACAAACCGGATTTCAACTCCCAAAAACACACTATCATGCATATCTACAGGCTAGACACTACCTGCACTCCATTGTAGATGTGACTACTTTGCTAGCACAGACACAGATAACACAGATCATAGACTTGGCAGCAAGTGGTGTTTCCTCTATATCACCAATATATAAAAAACTACTTCAACCAATAAACACAAAATGTATAGACAAAATTCTAGATATATGGACACCAATATTAGGGGAACAGATACCAAAAGAAACATTCATTGAGAGTATAGATAGGGTACGAAAGGCCACCTTATCATCAGCTCTGAGAGAGTCACATCTTAAACTCTTACACAACATTTATGTAACCCCAGACAAATATCAATATTGGAAGAAGGAAAGGGAAAATAAATGTCCCAAATGTGGCTCCTTAGAAGCAGATATAGTCCACATGACATGGAGATGCCCCCACATAATTAAATTTTGGAAAATGTTAGAACATTGGTTACACACTGCAATGTCTCTTTCTGAGCTAACTCTGACTCTTTAGACTGTTCTCTTGCTCAATATTACCAATATTCCGAGTACCCAGAGAGCCTGTATTAATAACATAGTCCTAGTTGCTAGAAATCTGATATTCCAGAACTGGTTGAAGCGAAACCCACCTACTGTTACACAGCTAAAGAATGCTTTACTTAAGTAATTATTTATTGAATAATATGATGGGATGGGTGACATACTAAAAAGAGTTAAATCCTTTCTGACTAAATGGGAGCCCTACCTTCACTGCTTGCCTAGAAAGACACGAGGCATCATAATTGCACCCTTTAAAGATACAGACTATGTCATGAATGCAAGATTGAGAGGTGAAGAGTTATATAAGTAAACCAGCCATGGGGAGAGAAAGACAACAGGAGGGGCGCCGGACTGAGAGCAGCGTACTGTGAGTTCAATTTAATTTTAATTTAATTTTAACTTAATTTGTTTGATGTATGTTAAAATTTAGTCTACCACAAGACCAGACTCAAGTGTATCCAGATAGGAGTTAAACCTGTGAACATATGTTCAGTCATGTCTCAAAATGTCCTTGTAGTTCCTACAACTTCTTTACTGATGTAATGACATGTAACCTGAATTGATTACTGTACTTGTTTTGTTTATAATTTATTTTGCCTCTTTGTGACTCTTGTGGTGACAAACAAAAATAAAAATATAAAAAAAAAAAAAAAATGGAAGTGCAGAACACTGTTATATTTCACACAGCCATTGGCTGCACATTCTATTGACCTATTTATAAATGTCCCTAATTGGCCGCAGCAAAGAAGGTAACCTAAGTTACAACATGGCACCTCCCATTGTTTTATAGACTCTAAAACTTTACACTTATTTTGTCATTAATGAAACTTTAAAAAATATATCTACATGTTATTCCTAGACTAATTTTTCCTTTGAATGCCTCATTCTATCTAGCATTTATTTAGTGTTTAATGTGCCTTTAAGTGGTTTATGTAGGAGGAGGTCTACTCTAAGAGGGTTTTGTATTGAAGGGGGTCAACAAAAGATAAGCCAGGTTTGCAACTGCTACGGCTCAGTGGTATTTTCCAATCGGAACCAGTAGTGCTCTTCTGCTCCTGTGTTTAACAACTCTACGTGGGGGAGGTTAAAATACATAACATTATAAGGTCACTAGTTTTAAAATGACATGCTCAAATGATATAGAACGTTGTTTTTTTACTATAATCGCCATTTATGGCTAGTTGGGTAGGAAGAGTTGAGATAGAATATAAGCAATCTGCCAGAGGTGCAAACTTTACATTTGATCTATATGATGGCATTGGTGAATTAAGCTGCATTACACTTAAAGGACCATTAAACACTGAAGAGTAGCATACTCAATAAATGCATCATAAATAGATAATGCAAAAACACTTATTTTAATTTTCAAATGACTGGTAGATTTTTATCTGAAAAATATCAGTTAGTTCAATTTTCTTTACAACTGCATCATGTGACATCATTAAATCACAAAAAGTATATATATATATATATATATATATATATATATATATATATATATATATATATATATATATATATATATATATATATATATATACATTAAAGCCACAGGGACTAAATGAAGAAATACATTATGCCCCTTTTTTGTAAACCTGCATAATTAAGAAAAAAGGAAAAAAAATCACATGCATACATATTTAGTGCCTACATATCTCATGTGAAATCTAATTGAGGGAAGCCATTGTGCAAAAAACTGGCCAGGATATATCAGCCACACATAGTTCATGTATTAAATTACAGACGATATCTTGATGGTTTATAATTTGTTTACACAAAATTATCATTAAAATCAGTTGGTTAAACTGTAAATTGCACTATTAAACAATCATCACTGGGACAATATTAATTAGTTTGTTGCAACAAAGTATGTAATTTGGAATCTCCATTTGAAACAATATGAATTATTGCTATGCTAGAGCTAACATTTCACCAGGAGGCGCTGTACCATAAATGACGATTTAAATGTCAGAAGACTGAGGAACTAACATTGTGCGGGAAGAAGGAATGTACACCTGATGAGGTAGGCAAATGAAAGTACAGCCCTAAATCCTTGGAGGTGTTCAATATTGATTGCGGACGATCATGTGCTGTATAATTGAGACTCAAAGTCATGTAACTTTAACCTACAGCCCAACTTTCTGACATATTGCTTACACTGGGAACTGACTATACAAGCTGACCTTCTGCTTTAATATCTCCCACTTCCACTTTGTTCTATATCCTAATGGGACTCTATGCAGTATTTTGCATCTCACCTAATATCACTGCCATCACTAACAGCATTAACATACATGGAAAATACATGTCTCTTGAGAAGTGCTTAGTCTTCTCAGTTGTAACAAATATTTTTTTATTCCCCCCGTGCACTATGTGCCCTGTGGATATTTTTTATACAGGTCACATATAGAATTGTTCCTTTCAATAGATAAAGTTGGTGTGGATCTACTTTATATATATATATATATATATATATATATATATATATATATATATATATATATATATATATATATATATATATATATATATATATATATGTCCCAAGTGGATTCAGCACTCACTACTGTATGGCAGCATCTGGGGTGCACTTCAAATAATGATATACAGGCATAGAAGAAAGGCACTCTCCGCAATTATCCACAACAAAGCAATATCCCTTTAAAAAGCGCACTGACACTCCATATATCTAATCCAAAAATGCCACAGAGTCAGCTCACAACTATTCATAGACCTGCCGGTATAAAAGACTTACTAGTTACTCCTCGGCATCCAGGTCACAACTTGATAGCCGCTGGTCTCCTGCTTGATAGGGTACGTAGGCACTTCTGAGCTCCAAGCTGCTGCACACTATTCAGTCAGTGTTTAACACTGAAATTAGCGCCGCCAGCTCTCCTACTAGTATCAAAGAAAACACTGTGCTGCAAACCGCAGGGAGGATTACCAATCCACTTGTCAGATATGAAGAAAAAACTTGTAAGCGAGTCAGCCAGTGTAAAAGTTAAAATATTTATTTATTGAAAAATAATAAAAATAAACATCAAATTGTCCTGAGGCTAGTGAAACACCAGTCTTACATGTTTCAGCATTACGCCTTCCTCATAGACTGTGCTGCACTAACCTTAACAGCCTAATTAAATACACAAGAGGAACACTGATGTCATATACATAGAAATAATTCACCCTTTAACAATTGAAGATTTACTTCCCTTAGGCAATGTTTTAGTATCACAGAGTTGAAATCGCTGTTTAACAAACGATAAAAGAGAACATAGACACCAAAAAAACAATGATATATTTATAACAGAAGCAGTTTACCTATATAGCTTAGGGCTCAAAACATATATCAATTAAAGATTTACTTCCCTTAGGCAATGTTTTAGTATCACAGAGTTGAAATTGCTGTTTAACAAATGATAAAAGAGAACATAGACACCAAAAAACAATGATATATTTATAACAGAAGCAGTTTAACTATATAGCTTAGGGCTCAAAACATATATCAATTGAAGATTGACTTCCCTTAGGCAATGTTTTAGTATCACAGAGTTGAAATCGCTGTTTAACAAACGATAAAACAGAACATAGACACAAAAAACAATGATATATATTAGCAGTTTGCCTATATATCTTAGGGCCCAAAACATATATCAGAGTAAAAAGGAGAAACACATAGGAAACTCTTATATGTATTCCTAATTAAGTTATATTTTGCTTTCTACCTATATAAGGCAATTATTGCTCTATCAATATTAACAGTCTAGGTCATATTAGGAACATTGCTCTGAAAAGAATATATATCTTACTAGCAGCTGTGCATATACTATTCAGAAATTATAATCTTATATGAATATAAATATGAGAGCACGCTGTTATTCTATACCAAAATATAATATCATCTTTTCATAATCCCTATTCTGAAATGACAGACTACAAAAGTAGGTTCAAAATATAACAAATTAAAGGATACTATAATGATGTTATATGTTATGAACCTCTATGATAGAAGAGATACATATGACATAGCATGTTTAAAAATAATAATGATGCACAGTTAAAAATAATCAATTACTGTACATCTCTATTCCAAAAAATTAATGAGGTCAGTCTGAATGTTAAGACCTCCTGGGGCTCTTGTCTTTAATTTAAATATCCAAAAAGCTTCTCTTTTTTGAAGCAACTTATCTCTGTTGCCACCTCTCCTGGGAACATGTACATGCTCTATAATCTGCCACTTTAGGCCTTCAGGACATTCATGGTGTACATATTTAAAGGGACACGCCACCTGTGATTTAGGGTTATCTGTCTTGATTTCATATAGATGCTCTTTTATCCTGTCTCTGGCCTCTCTAGAAGTGAGGCCAACATATTGTAAATTACACTGATGACATGTTATTAAATAAATCCCATAAGAAGTGTGACAATGTGTACAGTTATTCATGTCAAAAACTTTCTGCATTACTTTAGATTGAAAGTGTTTCCCTGTTAAGGAATATTCACATACTTTACAATTCCATTTGCCACATTTGTAGTGGCCCTTGCAACTTAGCCAACTACTGCCTTTCTTATCTTTTTTGATCTTATCTCACTTGGAGATAGAACATTACCCAGCGTCTTATTTCTTTTAGAGACACATCCCCAAACGACTAATAATTGTGAGACAATAGAAATGTTAACACCCTAAGTATATAACTTTTGTGTTCAGAGTTATAACAAGTAAATCTATCAAGAAAAAACCTTACTACTTCTACTCCTAGGTGTTTAGGAATGCTAGAATATAGACTCACTACGTCTACCGTTATCCACAAATAATTGGATTTCCACTCCATTCCATCCAAAATACCTAGGAGTTGTTTAGTATCTTTACTTGTTATAACTCTGAACACAATAGTTATATACTTAGGGTGTTAACATTTCTATTGTCTCACAATAATTTTTCGTTTGGGGAGCAGTTCTTCCTCCAGAGAAGAGGCACGGCCATGGGTGCAACCAGTCTTTGCAAATATCTACATGGGCTGGTGGGAGTTAAAGTACATATGGGGGGAAAGCTGCTCCCACAGAGGGAATATTAAAACATATGTGAGATATATAGATGACCTGTTATTTATTTAGAGGGGTCTGAAAATGATTGTGACGATTTTCTGATTAAATTAAATGAAAATGACAAAGAGTTAAAATTTACGTATACTAAGAATGGGTCTGAGATAGACTATCTGGATCTCACATTGAAAGGCTACACAGAAAAGAAATAGCAGGCAATAGTCTTTTGCATTCGAAGAGTATGCATCCCAGGCATACTAAGTATGGAATTCTGAAAGGAGAATTCATGAGATATAAGAGAAATTGTTCTGCAGAAGAGATCTATAGCAGAGAAGTTAAAGCTCTGAAGGAAATGTTCTTACAAAGGGGTTATCCTAGATATCTAATTGATAAGGCAGAGAGAGATGTAGGTAAAATTGACAGGAAATTCATGTTACAAGAAAAGAATAAGGCTCAGTCTGAGAAAGAATTACCGATTTTTGTCACGAGTTACAGTAACCAGTTTGAACAAATTGCTGATATTGTTAAAAGAAACCTTTCTATTTTAAAAGGAGATGAAGTTATTTTCCCTTTTGTAAAAATGGTTGTAGATGTGTCTCTAAAAGAAATAAGACGCTGGGTAATGTTCTATCTCCCAGTGAGATTAAGATCAAAAAAGATAAGAAAGACAGTAGTTGGCTAAGTTGCAAGGGCCACAACAAATGTGGCAAATGGAATTGTAAAGCATGTGAATATTCCTTAACAGGGAAGCAATTTCAATCTAAAGTAACGCAGAAAGTTTTTGACATGAATAACTGTACAAATTGTCACACTTCTTTTGTGATTTATTTAATAACATGTCATCAGTGTAATTTACAATATGTTGGCCTCACTTCTAGAGAGGCCAGAGACAGGATAAAAGAGCATCTATATGAAATCAATACAGATAACCCTAAATCACAGGTGGCGTGTCACTTTAAATATGTACACCATGAATGTCCTGAAGGCCTAAAGTGGCAGATTATAGAGCATGTACATGTTCCCAGGAGAGGTGGCAACAGAGATAAGTTGCTTCAAAAAAGAGAAGCTTTTTGGATATTTAAATTAAAGACGAGAGCCCTAGGAGGTCTTAACATTCAGACTGACCTCGTTAATTTTTGGGAATAGAGATGTACAGTAATTGATTATTTTTAACTGTGCATCATTATTATTTTTAACCATGCTATGTCATATGTATCTCTTCTTTCATAGAGGTTCATAATATATAACATCATTATAGTATCCTTTAATTTGTTATATTTTGAACCTACCTTTGTAGTCTGTCATTTCAGAATAGGGATTATGAAAAGATGATATTATATTTTGGTATAGAATAACAGCGTGCTCTCATATTTATATTCATATAAGATTATAATTTCTGAATAGTATATGCCCAGCTGCTAGTAAGATATATATTCTTTTCAGAGCAATTTTCCTAATATGACCTAGACTGTTAATATTGATAGAGCAATAATTGCCTTATATAGGTAGAAAGCAAAATATAACTTAATTAGGAATACATATAAGAGTTTCCTATATTTTTCTCCTTTTTACTCTGATATATGTTTTGAGCCCTAAGATATATAGGTAAACTGCTTCTGTTATAAATATATCATTGTTTTTTTGTGTCTATGTTGTCTTTTATCATTTGTTAAACAGCGATTTCAACTCTGTGATACTAAAACATTGCCTAAGGGAAGTAAATCTTCAATTGTTAAAGGGTTAATTATTTCTATGTATATAACATCAGTGTTCCTCATGTGTATTTAATTAGGCTGTTAAGGTTAGTGCAGCACAGTCTATGAGGAAGGCGTAATGCTGAAACATGTAAGACTGGTGTTGCACTAGCCTCAGGACACTTTGATGTTTATTTTTATTATTTTCCAATAAAAGTTATATTTTAACTTTTACACTGGCTGACTCGCTTACAAGTTTACTTTCCGCAATTGTTTAGTAAAACTTTTTTTACTGTGTGAACGTTTTCGGGGTTACCCCCATCCTCAGACTGAGGATGGGGGTAACCCCGAAAACGTTCACACAGTAAAAAAAGTTTTACTAAACAATTGCGGAGAGTGCCTTTCTTCTATGCCTGTATATATATATATATATATATATATATATATATATATATATATATATGTATTAAAATTATGGGGGGAGATAAAAAAATGAAATTAAAATCCTCCATGTCTCAAAATTAAATCAATGTAAATATTTGCATAGGAAATTAGTACATCTAGGCAAGTATCTCCGCTTGCTTTTCCCCAGAAATTCTTAATATACAATGTTTCCAATGCACAAGAGAATTGTGGGTAACATATGCAAATTAGATATGCAAATTCTCAGTTTTTTTGCTTCAAAAATACGGTTTTGACACAGCGATCCTTTTAAACAGGATTATGACAGCAACCCAGAAATCACTCATTCTGGGTTGCTGTCATAATCCTGTTTAAAAGGATCGCTGTGTCAAAACAGTATTTTTGAAGCAAAAAAAAATGAGAATTTGCATATCTAATTTGCATATCTTACCCACAATTCTCTTGTGCATTGGAAACATTGTATATTAAGAATTTCTGGGGAAAAGCAAGCGGGGATACTTGCCTAGATGTACTAATTTCCTATGCAAATATTTACATTGATTTACATATATATGTGTTTTTGGTATGGCGAGGGTCAGAGGAATCCCTAGAACAGTGGGTTGACAGCTTAAATCAGCTTGAGTCAACTATTCGATTTAAGGTTGCCCATAACAGGGTGAGCATACCATTCCTAGATCTAAATATATCTGTTTATACAGAAGATGATTGTTACAAATTTTCTACCTCCTTGTATTCAAAACCGACGGATAGAAACTCATTGTTGCTATCCACAAGTTTTCACCCTGAACATCAAAAAAAGAGTGTGGTATCCTCTCAACTCACGCGGGTGGCCCGCAATAACACATTAAGAGAGACTAGAAAAATACAGGAGGATGAAATGATTATGAAATTGGAGCAACGAGGATATGCAAGAAATTTGATAACACAGGTGCAAACCAACCTGGCCGGGGATGATCAAGTATCTTTGCTACAACCACATGATCCTACTGATAAGGTGGAAAACAATAGCGATATCATTAACTTTGTTACCACGTTCAACCCCGTGTCCAAGATATTGTCTGAGTCTGTCAAGAAGAACTGGGACATTATTAATACTGACAAATCACTACCATTCCTGCACACATCAGCCCCACGGATGGCTTATAAGAGAGCACCCAATTTGAAGGATTTACTTGTCCATAATGACCCTGTGAAGTGCTATGAAAAAAGTACTTGGCTGGATAACAGGAAAAAAGTTGGCTGCTATAGATGTGGGGATTGCACTACGTGCAATAGTATGTTAACAGGGATGTTCTTTCACCACCCACACACTGGGAGAAAATACAAGATTTTGCACAGATTGTCATGTATGAGTACGTATGTTGTATACATACTAATGTGTCCATGTTCGCTGGTCTATGTGGGGAAGACCTCAACTACATTTCGTGAGAGAATGGCCAATCATCACCATGCGATTAGACAAGCGATAGACAAGAAAACATCTGATCAACCGGTTGCCAGACATTTTCTTCAAGCTGGGCACACAGCGGCTAGTTTAAGGACTATGCTTATTGATCATGTGCCCCCCTTACGAAGGGGAGGAGATAGGAACACGAAACTACTCCAAGTTGAGACCTCCTGGATTTATCGTTTAGACACAGTGGCTCCCAAGGGTCTGAATGTACAGATGGACTTTGGTGTCTTCCTTTAAGTGAAATGTCCATGATTTATCAGTCTAGGTCATCAACACCTAGGAAGATAGACTGGTCCAGAATATATGGGTTCATAAAGTCTCTGAAAGTATGGTGTTCAGTGTATTGCGGTAGCCATAACTAAGTTTCTTACTGCACTCCAATTGGCATAGAAGCTATATGTTTTATTGATAATTGTAGTATAACATACTTTATCTAGGAAATAGACATTTTGGAGATTGTGGATAGGATAATTAAGGGGCAGTGATTAGCTTAGCAAACTGTATATAAAGATGCAAAGTATCTTATTTAAGATGCTATAAATATAAGGAACAAAGTCTGTTTTGAGAACTCAGGTAGTCATATTATTTTTATAGATTTTAATTTGGTATAGATAGTTTTTTTACACTTTAGAGTAGTTATACTTGTAATAGTTAGTCCGGTGTCATTGGAACTTCAGCCACCCGGACATGCGCATTAGCAGGAGTAACTATGCGTGGTTGGAACGCAAACGTCATTACGCGATTGAATATGCTAATTAGCCATGCGGTTGGCTAACTCCTGGACGCATGCGTGTGGTGGGGCGGCTTCTGATACACCGGAAGTGACAGGGATGCTTTACAGGTGTATATAGGTGAGTGGTTTGTGGTTAGTATTAGGAACCTTCTTTTGGGATAGATATGTTCTGATTACCCATTGAAAAAGATACCAATTGGTATCGAAACGTTTGGGAACTTTGTCATTTGATGCTGGATACCTAATAAAGGATTTTTGAATAAGACCGGAGAGTGAAGCGTTTTTCTACCTTGAGGGGTTGAACGGATATTGCTATATATATATATATATATATATATATATATATATATATATATATATATATATATATATATATATATAAGCAAAGATGAATCAGTTGCACTCTCACAAACACTTTTCCAAGAGCCAGGGTGCTAGAGTAGGTGAAATGTAGTAGAAAAGAAAACAGCACTCTCTGGGCTTAACTTAAACAGATGGTTTAATCGGTAACGTTTCGGGGAATGCTCCCCTTCATCAGACCGATTGTTTTGTATTTTCTATGGGTGATTACAGCCACCTGTGCACCCCTTCTTTGTTCTCAGTTTGTTTAGCTTTGTGAGCTCGCATGATGGTGTGCCTGTGTTAGGGACTCAGGCTAAGGAAAGGACCTTGACGTGGTGCCTGAGCTTTCCCATTTGGCCAGATGCGGTGACTAACCTTTCCAGTTGTGATTTTATCTTAGCTGTGAGCTAGCTGGTGAGTGCTGGGTGTTTCTATGTGTTGTATTACTTTTTATTTGTAATCTCCCTTGGTTCTTGCACCCATTCCAGACTGGGGTTAACTGCCTGTGGCTCTGGTGACATCACAGCCTTTTTGGAGTGCTATTTAGCACCCAGGGCTGGATGTTACTGAGTCACAGGATGTGTACCTGATCCGGTCTTGGAGTGCAGTTCCCTTCCATGTTTTGTATTTTCTATGGGTGATTACAGCCACCTGTGCACCCCTTCTTTGTTCTCAGTTTGTTTAGCTTTGTGAGCTCGCATGATGGTGTGCCTGTGTTAGGGACTCAGGCTAAGGAAAGGACCTTGACGTGGTGCCTGAGCTTTCCCATTTGGCCAGATGCGGTGACTAACCTTTCCAGTTGTGATTTTATCTTAGCTGTGAGCTAGCTGGTGAGTGCTGGGTGTTTCTATGTGTTGTATTACTTTTTATTTGTAATCTCCCTTGGTTCTTGCACCCATTCCGGACTGGGGTTAACTGCCTGTGGCTCTGGTGGCATCACAGCCTTTTTGGAGTGCTATTTAGCACCCAGGGCTGGATGTTACTGAGTCACAGGATGTGTACCTGATCCGGTCTTGGAGTGCAGTTCCCTTCCATGTTTTGTATTTTCTATGGGTGATTACAGCCACCTGTGCACCCCTTCTTTGTTCTCAGTTTGTTTAGCTTTGTGAGCTCGCATGATGGTGTGCCTGTGTTAGGGACTCAGGCTAAGGAAAGGACCTTGACGTGGTGCCTGAGCTTTCCCATTTGGCCAGATGCGGTGACTAACCTTTCCAGTTGTGATTTTATCTTAGCTGTGAGCTAGCTGGTGAGTGCTGGGTGTTTCTATGTGTTGTATTACTTTTTATTTGTAATCTCCCTTGGTTCTTGCACCCATTCCGGACTGGGGTTAACTGCCTGTGGCTCTGGTGGCATCACAGCCTTTTTGGAGTGCTATTTAGCACCCAGGGCTGGATGTTACTGAGTCACAGGATGTGTACCTGATCCGGTCTTGGAGTGCAGTTCCCTTCCATGTTTTGTATTTTCTATGGGTGATTACAGCCACCTGTGCACCCCTTCTTTGTTCTCAGTTTGTTTAGCTTTGTGAGCTCGCATGATGGTGTGCCTGTGTTAGGGACTCAGGCTAAGGAAAGGACCTTGACGTGGTGCCTGAGCTTTCCCATTTGGCCAGATGCGGTGACTAACCTTTCCAGTTGTGATTTTATCTTAGCTGTGAGCTAGCTGGTGAGTGCTGGGTGTTTCTATGTGTTATATATATATATATATATATATAAAAAAAGAAGTCCTGACTGACTCATCAACACCCAGCTCAAACCGTTTAACCTAGGAATGTGAAATTTGGAAGGTACGTTGTTTTTATGACGTAGTCACCCACTAAGGAAGGAGTTTTGGAAATAAATATGTTTTTACATGTTTTGACCTAGGGCTCCAATGAACTTCTATAAATGTATATATATGTATTTATGTGTTTATATGTGTATGTATATAAATCTGCAAATACATATATACACATATGAATACATATGTACACACACACATATATATATATGTATATATACATCTTTAGAGATGCATATGTATATATCTCAATGTTAAAGCCCTTGTTCTGCCTTTTTCCCCCTAACACCTGAGACCTCATATCTTTGAACCCTTATATCTTTTCTGTGCAATATTTTTTATTAGATGGCGTTATTTTGAGTGTAAGTGCACATGGTAATGTATTTTTAAGTATTTTGTGACTTCTTTGTTTCACGAAACAGTTAACCAGAGCTTTGAGGACAAGGTAATCATTCTAGCGTAAATCACGATTGAGCTCAAGCGATTGTATTTACTTTCAATGAGTGGAAAACCTGACGCATGCAAACACGCGCTATAAACCCCTTATCGCTTGTGGGTAACAGTGCTCCACTCATAATCTGGCCCTAAAAATGATACTTTTTTATATAATATACTTCTGAAAAATCATAAGTAAAAAGCATTTGCTGTCTTAAAACTATTTTCCATTTCACTATTCCTGCATTTTATGCCAAGGTCATATCACATAGAAATGTTAATTATTTATCAGAATTTATTCAAAATCTTTGCATTTAATTCAAATCAAATTTGTAGTTATGCTAATGATTTATTGATTTAGACTTTTATAGAAATGCAAAAATATAAATGGTCATTCTTGTATATGCGTGTGTGGCCTTCATCCAAGAATGTAAGGGGCATACAGTGTAAGGCATGCTTAAAAAGTTGGCAGAAGAGAATAAGTTTAGGACTGTTAAAAGACTGAAAAAGGGCCAAAAATAAGAAACCTCTGGAATCATAAAGAAATACCCTTAATCAACTCAGGAGAGAACATTGACTTGATGGATCACTTTAGGGCATTTGGAGGTTTATATTTCAGCTTCCTAGCTAAAACCTGTGTTTATATATTAATACAAACTTTAGAATGTTAAGATCCTAAAAGTTTTTTGCATTATGTAAAAAGCATTTTTTTTCAGTGAAATAGTAAATATCAATGTATTACTGAATAAATAAAGCAACAAACACTTGCATGGCTGCACTAATGGCAAATTTGGGCCTAAATTATAGGCATACTGATAGCAAAAGCTATACAACATTGTCTCAGAACTGTCACTGGTTATGGGTTTTGAGCCATTGTGTTTGAGTTACTCAAGTAGTATGTCAGCTTCTAAGGAAGCAAAGGTTTTAATTTTGAATAGGAGACACTATGGCATAATAGTGAAAGGAAATTTTGTTTTCTTTTTTCACATTCCCTAAAAATGCTTTATCTGTTGTACAGCTACTTTGATGTATTTGCAATATAACATAATGGATTGACAAGAACTCCTCCTCTACATTGTGTTAGCCCATAATGCACCATAATCCTAATCACTGTGTCACAAACATCCCAAAATGAAAAAAAAAATGAACAAACCCGGGACTGTCCCATGCACCCACTGCTTCTTAACTGTAACCCTGACCTCCTCCACTTCCATTGACCTTGTTAAAGCTGTTCTTAACCCCACCTAAACTAAATAATATGCAGAAGAACAGACAGACTTCACTTTGGCAGGTAGCTCCACCTTCATCTACATTCCTGACTAGGAAACATAATTCACTAGTCAGAATTGTTCCATACCCCACCACACTTTAACCACCACAGACCCTATCTGCAGCATCCCAACACCCCTTCTCACACTATACCTAGATCCTTACCAGAAGAATGGATGGGTTTAAGTTTGACAGATAGTCTCTTATTTACGGTGCTGATGGTTAAAATGATTAACTAATCAGGATTGCATAACAACTCTAGAACTGGAGGTCAATCTATGAGGCTAACTAATAACACAGTGGGAGACAAGAATAAGAGGTAGATTGGTCCCCGATGGCCACTGCACTCCACTTTTATGCAAGATCAAGCACAATGTATGCAGAGCAGGACAGACCAGCAACTGGAGCAGTACATGAGTGGGGGTAACTAAATCTTTTTTTTTTTTTTTTTTCAAACAAGCTTTATTAATAAAATTTTGTCACCAATACAGAAGTAAGAAACATTATTGAACAATATAATTCTTTGAACAAGTGGAGGGTTAGAACATACAGAAGCGAAAAGACTCTGTCAGCCCATTAGTATCGTAAATCAATAGATAAACAAAAATTAGGGGCAAAATGAAGATCCTCCTAACAAATAGATTGAATGTTCTCATTTCGAAATAATAAATGTCTGTATTAGTCCTTAGGTCCAAACATGTTGACAAAGCTTGATAATTTTACATTTTTAATAGATTTAAAACATAAATCAGTTTTGTGATAGTCAAGTCGGAAGTGAGCTTATAAAGTAAGTAACAAGCTCAAAAGAGGTCAGAAATAAGAAAGAACAGAGAAAAGAAAGAAAAAAAAAAGGGGGGAGGGGAAGGGGGGGTCATCCAGGGAAAAAAGGGAGAGGGGAGGTTATTTACTATTCAGTTTCACAGAGGACAGGTGTATGTGAAGTGAGTGTTGACCTGTCTATTGATGGCCATTAAGGTGCTGTGCCTTTCCAAATTGCTAACATCATCTCATTGGTTGCAAGCTTTTTAATTTTCATGTAATGTAGTTTCTCCAAATTCAACAAGTCCTCCACCGCGGAATGCCATTCGTCAAGGGTTGGAACCCGTGAGGACTTCCACCCCCGAGGAATAAGCCTTTTGGCTCCAGTCAGCATAATCAGCATAAGGGCCCTAGTAGGGTCATCCCTGACCTTGGGTAAGCGTAAAAGTAGCAAAGTCTCAGGTGTATTAGGGATAGAAATCTGTAGCCTACGAGACATGTCCCCAAACACAGCCGTCCAGTAGTCCTGTATTCTGGGGCATGCTCACCAAATGTGAAGGAGCGTGCCAGGGCAACCACAGCCCCTCCAACATAGAGAGCTCGCTGCCGGAAATAGCCTATGTAATTTTGCCGGGGTATAGTACCACCTAGTCAAGAATTTGAGGTAGATTTCTTGTACAACCGCCGAAATAGAGGATCGTTTAGTCAAAGTAAATGCTTTAATCCAATCATCCTCTTCTATTGTATTGTTAAGGTCATTGCACCACATCGATGTATACGTAGGTAACTGTAAACCTGGTGGCAAGAGCAGGAGTTTATATACCTTAGATTTCAACCGCCTAGGCGGAGTGTGTTCCACGCAGAGGGCCTCAAACGGAGTGAGCTCTCTGTTAAAACTCCCTCTGTTTTTATGGTGTCTCAGATAGTGTGAGAGCTGATGATATCTGAGCCAGGATTCGAAAAGCTCCCCGTGGCGCTCAGACAACTCACTCAACGTCCGTAGTTTTCCCGCGTCAAGTGCGAAATGCAATATGCCATTGCGGAGACTGTAGCTAGTGCCCAAACGAGAACCCAAGACATGATATGGAAGCTCAGGATTCTCTATAATCGGGACCATTGGGGAGTAGGTCGATGAGATATGGGTGCTAGTGGCAATCACTCTATCCCATTCCTGAAAGGTTGTGATAGTTAAATGGTATTTATGAATTATTTTGGGATGGCTCTGTGCGGGGATCCACGCCATAGCGCCGACGTTGAGTCGTTTGAAAATTTGACCGTCGAGCCTAACCCATTGTTTATGTGACATGTTTCGGGACCACTCAATTAGTCTTTGCAATAGTATGGCTCGTCTATATTTAGACAGGTCAGGGAACCCCAGTCCCCCCCTTTCTCGGGGGAGGTATAGAGTCCTTCTAGAGACCCTGGGTCTCGTGCCATGCCAAACAAACTGTTCCAGAGAGCGTTGTAGTTGTATAAGAAAGTCACTAGGTAGTGAAATAGGGACTGTTTGCATTATATATAATATGCGCGGCAGGATATTCATTTTAATTAAACTGATCTTTCCCAACCACAATAGCATTTTATTTTTCCAGGATGATAGATCAGTAATTAGATCCTGCCTCAAAGTTAAATAATTGTTTTTAAATAGATCAGTCGGGATAGCAGTCAGGTATATCCCCAGGTAAGTTAATCTGGTAGAGGCCAAAGAAATATTATGATTTAATGCTAAAGATTGAATATGTTCTCTGGGGGTATTGATGTTTAGCATCTCGGACTTAGATAAATTTAGGTGGAAGTTGGAGAGTTTTCCGTACTGTTCTAATTCGCATAAGAGTTCCGGGACTGAAGTCTCCGCGTTAGTGAGGGTATAAAGGATATCATCCGCGTAAATCGCCTGTTTAATTTCAATATCACCCACACTAACTCCCGCAATCTTTGAATTCCTTCTAATTGTTTGCGCTAGCGCCTCGATAGATAACGCAAAAAGGAGTGGTGACAGAGGACACCCCTGCCTGGTCCCATTCGTAATTTTGAAAGCGTCCGATAACGTGCCATTTACCCGAACCCGAGCATTTGGTGCTCAGTGAAGAGCGAATGTCATATTTATGAAAGATTCGCCAAAGTTCATCGCCCTCATGACTCGACGCAGAAAAAGCCAATTGACCCGGTCGAAGGCCTTCTCCGCGTCGGTCGAAAAAAGGACCATTGGAATACCCACGTTTTGAGCGTGGCTGATCAGTTGTATCACCTTGTTAGTGTTATCTCGCGCTTCTCGACCAGGTATAAAACCAAACTGGTCAGAATTAATTAGAGCAGGGAGAAATTTATTAAGTCTTCTTGCCAATATCTTAGCAAAGACCTTTATGTCCGAATTAAGTAACGAGATTGGGCGGAAATTGGCAGGAGAGGTAGGAGGCTTGTCCGGCTTGGGTATGACCGCAATATGAGCTTCCAACAATGAGCCCGTAAGCGTAGGATTATGAATGAGCGAGTTGAACAACGCCAGCATATGGAGGCCCAGAGCATCCAGGAAAATCCCGTAATACCTGGGGGTAAACCCATCCGGACCAGGACTCTTCCCTCCAGGGAAATCTTTTATAGCCTGGGAGAGCTCCTCCATGGAGATAGGGGCATCTAGGGAGTCCCTGGCCGCATCGTCTAATTGTGAAAGGTTTATTGAGGCCAGGTAGTCATCTATCGCCGCCTGCCTGCACAATTTAGCATTAGCCCTCTGTCCATCCTCCTGCATGGGAGAGATATTGTACAACTTATTGTAGTAAGCATGGAAGGAGTGTGCTATCTGCTTACTGCCTTTCAGTATTGTGCCATCAGTGCCTTGTATGAAATGAATATATGATTTTAGTTGCTGCCTCCGTATACTTCTAGCTAATAATTTGCCTGGTTTATTGCCCCCCTTGTAATAGTGTTGTTTTGTAGCTATCATCTTACGGTGCAAAACATCCAATTGATATTTTCGGAGTTGTTTTTCAGCGTCTTCAAAGGTCTTATAAACCTCCTTATTAGTAGGGTCGCGTTTATGTATAGTTTCAAGTTGTGTAATATTATCTAATATCTGTTTATGCTTCTGATTTTGCATTCTGACCAGACGTGCCTTGAGCTTGAGGAATATGCCACGGATGACACATTTATGAGCCTCCCAAAAGGATGTTAGTGAATTACTAACCATATCCAACCCAACTGGGTCAAACAAAAAGTAATCTATACGAGAATATTTGTTATGAGGTGGTGAGAAATAAGTGTAATCTTTATCTGCCGGATGTACTGTTCTCCAAACGTCATGGAGCTGTAAGTCTGCTATGGTTGTTTTGATAGATTTAATAGTTTTACTGGGTATGCTGGATGAACCATTAGAAGTATCTATACTTGCATCAAGTGGCATGTTGAGGTCTCCTGATAAGAAGACCGGCCCTTTAGCTAGATCCAGAACAAGCTTCGCTATTTTTTTCAAAAAGTGGTGTTGTTCTAGGTTTGGTGCGTACAGTGTAGCTAACGTCAGAGGGTGGTCATATAGTGTGCCTGTCAGGAGTAAGAATCTGCCGTCAGGGTCTTTCTCTACATGAGTGATTTTTAAAGGGACAGACTGGTGAACAAGAATGCCCACCCCGCATTTTTTAGTGTTGCCCGAGGCAAATACTGCCGTGGGATAATGTCTAGAGTTCCATTTTGGCTCCTTGCCCTTACGAAAGTGAGTCTCCTGAAGGAAAATTATGTGACTGTGTAATTTACTGAGTTCTCTCATTGCTATCGATCTCTTGCCCGGATCATTAAGACCCTTCGCATTAATTGTGGTAAGATTAAGACTATGGAGAGTAAATCTACTTTGCGAGGGTGCCATCTTTATGCAGGGGGAATGGGGGAGAGTTAAGGGGTGGGAAAGAAGAGAGGGGGAGAGGGAAATTTTTTTTTTTTTTTAAATAAATAGGAAGAAAAAAAGGATAGAGAGAAAGAGTATGTTAAAACTAAATGCAAGTTTTTAAGAATACAAAAAGAAGAAAGTTATTACTTAAGAGTATTCAGACAATGAAAGGAAATGAAGAATAGACTTTAAGATCAGAAAAGTAAGAACCTCCGAAAGAAAGAAACAACAACTGCCAGAGCCGTTAAGATAAACCGCTCGTTCAGATGGAGAGGTAGGATAGGGAAAGTAATCCTTTGGCAAATACAATCTTTATTATATTATTAGAAGTTTTCCCAGACCTAGGAGTTCCTAGGTCGTAGGAGCGTTTTGAATATGGCACCAGGGGTTAGAAGAGGGGGAAGGGGGTCTAAAAGAGGGGACTGGTAGGAGAAGTTAGATGAGAGTGGGAAGAGGAAGAGGCTGTGTGGTAGGAGGGGGTAGGAAGGAGGGGAGGAGGGGGGGAAGGAAAAAGGGAGGAAGAAAGTGGGAGGATAAAGGAGAAGGGAAAGTGAGGGAGAGGGGGGGTAGGGGAAACGAGGGAAGGGAGATAGGGAAGACAAAGGAGAGGAGGGTAAAGATAGTGAGGGATAGGGAGGGGGTGGGGTAGTGATGGTGAAGTGGGGAAGGGGAAGAGGAAGAGAGGGGTGTGGGAAAGGGGGGTGGGGGAGGAAGGAAGGGAGATAGATATAGGCGGAAATAAGGAGGGGGAAAGAAGGTAAGAAGCGAGAAGGAGGTGAGAGGGCAAGAAATGCAGGGAAGAGGAAAGGGGAGAGGGGTAAGCAGGGGAAACTCGGTAATATGTCAAAAATCATTTTCAGAAACAGTGCTTAATTGAGCGAAACAAAAACATATTTAAACATTGACATTGCTGCATAGATTTGTCCGTGTCAATGACACGAGTCAGAAACATATATAAACTTTGAACAATAGAAATACACCAATAAACATTGAAGCATTAGGATACACTCTAAACTATGAGTCAGTATACTCTGCGTGACCCAAAAGGAAGGGATAACATCATCCTTCAGATCATTATCTCCAGAAAAGGATACTGGGTTGGGTCATGCTAATGGCTTAGCAAACTGTTCCGGCAGACTATATGTGTTGATATTCCCTACATTGTGGGTTAGGAAGGGGGGAAAGGGGAAAAGGGAGTAGTGAAGGGGTGGGGGAAGGGAGGAGAAGGAAGAGGGGTGGGGAGGGGGTGAGTAAGATAGGTAGAAGAGGAAAAAGGGAGGGGGAAAGGAGGTAGGAAGAGAAAAGGAGGAGAGAGGGACAGGGAAGCTGGAGAGGGGAAGGGGGGGGAGGGAAAGCAATGGAAACTTGGCAATATATTATAACTTATTTACTGAGATAATGCCTAACTGAGCAAGACATAAACATTTTTAAACAATAACATTGTTGCATAGATTTTTCAGTGCTAGTGGCACGAGTCAGAAACATATATAACCTTTGAGCATCAGAGATGCAACAATAAACAGTGAAACATTAGGATTTGGTCTGGCCATGTGTCAATACACTCAGCGTGTCCTATAAAGAAGGGGTACCAACACCCCTCAGATCACTAACTCAGAAAAAAAAAGGATACAGGATTGCGTCATACTAACAGCTCAACAAACTGTTCCAACAGATTGTATGTGCAAATTTTTCACTTTGTTACAGTGTCGATGTTGAGCTGTCCGAATCCGCACCTTGTGGGATTCTGTTGCTGTCTACTAGCAGGTTGTCTAAGAAGACCTGGGCGTTAGTTCCAGGACGAAAGATTGTTGTTTTGTTGTTTCGTGTGGCGATGATAGACACAGGAAAGCCCCATCTGTATGGAATCTTGTTAGCTCTCAACTTTGCCGTTATGGGGGTCAGTTCCCTTCTCTTCATCAGGGTAGCTGGTGAGAGGTCGGAGAAAATCTGTAAATTCTCCCTTGCATGTTGAACCTGTTGCATGGTACGTGTACATTGGAGTATCTCTTCTTTGTCTTTGAAATTTAAGAAGCGGACTATTATGTCTCTAGAGGGTGCCTTGGGAGGTGGTTTTGCCCGCAAGGCCCTGTGAGCACGTTCTAATGGTAGTTCAGGAGATGTTGGTGTGTTTTTGAGTGTGCGGAATAAACTCTGCAGATACCCTTCAATAGCTGGAGGATGGACTGTTTCCGACACTCCTCTGATTCTTAAATTATTGCGGCGCCCCCTATTATCCAAATCCTCCATTTTTTCAGATAAAAATTGTATAGTTTCAGATTGTTGCTGGATTTCTAATTGCATCTGTGTACTGAAGTATTGGTTTCAGCTTGTTTTGTCTCATATTGCGACAGTCTGGTGTCAAGTAGATTAATGTCCTTTTTGAGATCATTAAACATGTCGCGGATTTCTTTTACTGCATTTCTAATGTCCTCCTTTGAGGATAAATGCTGTAGGTCCTCTCTTGTTATATGATGTGCAGTCTGCATGTCTGTTGTTTGCAGGGATGGCTGTGTGAGTTCAGGTTCCATGTCACCTACGTGTACTGGGGTGGCCTGTTCAACCTGCTTTAGATATCCACTTAGGGTGCGAAGTGGAGTGCCTTTATCTGATTTATTTATATGCTTCTTACAAGGCATATCTGAGTGGGCTCTTGCCTGAAGATGCTCTCTTTCTTTTTTTTTTTTTATTAAATTAATCTGCCTGTCTGCCCAGATGTTACAGTATGTGGGGGGCTCATCAGCTTTTACTTTGTTTTGGAAGCAATGTTTTAACTTTTTATTTTCTATTTTCTATCCCCATGTGCCTTATTCTTTTGTTTTCCTGTTAGTACTGCAAATATACTGCTTGATTCTCTTAATGTGCAAAAGTATTGTCCAGGGCTACACACCCCTCTCCTCTTACTCTCCGTCTGCTAAAGATGTAAAAAACTTTTGATAGGCCCAGTAGAGCATTAGAGAATGTTCAGTACTCAATGGTAAAGACCATAAGACAGCAGTATTAATTCAGGTATCATAAAGGATTTGTTTTTTCTGACCACCCGTCTCTTAGTCTCTTTTTATGTCCTCTTTATTCACTTGTAGCTGCAGCTATATAGCGAGATGGAGAGCTATGCTTTGCTGCTACTCAGAATACAGCAACTGTAAGGGAGCTGGTGAGGCTAATTCTGAATCAACAAATCTGCCGTGTGTATGAAACAGTATCGTAGTTTCACTGCTGTAATGCAGAGGCGTGCGTGTGCTTATGGCGGAGCGTGTATACTGTGGGTGTTGCGTGCGGCTTCGTTGTGCAAGTTTTCAAACGGATATCTTACCCGGCTGCAATAAGTGTAAGTAGACCTCCTCACGCTCCTTACTTGCGATCGCTTGTTTACTGTAGGCTCCGATCCAACATGCAGTAATCCCCCGCAGTCAATGCGCCTCTAAGATTTCAGGCCCCAGGCTTCGCGCCAACTCAGGCCCCCACCGCTCCGATTCTTCTTTTGCGTGCAGAGAAGGACAAACAGGCTGTAATTTTAGAAACCTGTCAGGCAGGATGTTAGTCCAAGTTATCCCTCAATTTTTAGGAAAAATAAATTAGGAAAGTGCCATTTTTATTTGATTATATTGCCAAAGGATTCAGGAGCTTATTCAGTGCACAACCATTCGCCTGCGTGGCC
The DNA here is from genome assembly GCF_027579735.1 of Bombina bombina. Classification (NCBI taxonomy): domain Eukaryota; kingdom Metazoa; phylum Chordata; class Amphibia; order Anura; family Bombinatoridae; genus Bombina; species Bombina bombina. The sequence continues at coordinate 608,791,768 of NC_069503.1, read as the reverse complement.
AAGCTCCACCCCGGGGGTAACTAAAACTTTATCAGGAAACATGCTATACCAATATAATATGGTGATATGACGTTAATAGTTTTATCCTTTTATAAGTGTATATTGACAAGCGTGCCACAAGAATACATTTTAAGTTTTAAATAGTTCAACAAAAGAGAAGGCAAGAAAAAAGAATGCACTCATCATATCTTGGTGTAATCAATAGGGATAACCCAAACATCTAGGTCCTTTTCCTTTCAGGGACCCCACAATAGATCCAAACAAAAACACAATCTTCCAGTCAGAGGATGAAGCTGCAAACGCCAGCTACAGTGAGGGAATAAAATATTTGATCCCCTACTGATTTTGTAAGTTTGCCCACTGACAAAGAAATTATCAGTCTATAATTTTAATGATAGGTTTATTTGAACAGTGAGAAACAGAATAACAACAACAAAAAACGCATTTCAAAAAGTTATAAATTGATTTTCATTTTAATGAGTGAAATAAGTATTTGATCCCCTATCAATCAGCAAGAGTTCTGGCTTCCAGGTGTCTTTTATACAGGTAACGAGTTTAGATTAGGAGCACTCACTTATAGGGAGTGCTCCTAATCTCAGCTTGTTACCTGTATAAAAGACACCTGTCCACAGAAGCAATTAATCAGATTCCAAATTCTCCACCATGACCAAGACCAAAGAGCTGTCCAAGGATGTCAGGGACAGGATTTTAGACCTACACAAGGCTGGAATGGGCTACAAGACCATCGCCAAGCAGCTTTGTGAGAAGGTGACAACAGTTGGTACGATTATTTGCAAATGGAAGAAACACAAAATAACTGTCAATCTCCCTCAGTCTGGGGCTCCATGCAAGATCTCACCTGGTGGAGTTTCAATGATCATGAGAATGGTGAGGAATCAGCCCAGAACTACAATTCAGGATCTTTTCAAAGAGCTCCAGGCAGCTGGGACCATAGTCACCAAGAAAACAATTGGTAACACTACACCGTGAAGGACTGAAATCCTGAAGCGCCCGCAAGGTCCCCCTGCTCAAGAAAGCACATGTACAGGCCTGTCTGAAATTTGACAATGAACATCTGAATGATTCAGAGGAGAGCTGGGTTAAAGTGTTGTAGTCAGATGAGACCAAAATCGAGCTATTTGACATCAACTATTGACATAGAACCCTCATATCACACATGTAACTTGTTATTGTCATTACACAGTGTACACAGTGATTGTTTACACTTACCCTCGCTGCACACAGTAATATTGCAGTATAGAACATTCTGTTATTGACAAAGAACCCTGATATCACACATGTAATAACTTGCAATTGTCATTACATAGTATACACAGTGATTGTTTACACTGATCCTCGCTGAACACAGTGATACTGCAGTATAGAATATTCTGTTACTGACAGAGAACCCTCTTATCACACATGTAACTTGTTATTGTCATTACACACTGTACACATTGATTGTTTACACTAACCCTTGCTGCACACAGTAAAACTGCAGTGTAGAACATTCTGTGACTAACAGAGAACCCTCATTTCACACATTTAACTTGTTATTGTCATTGTGAACTGTACACAGTGATTGTTTACGCTAACCCTTGCTGCACACAGTAATACTGCAGTATAGAAAATTCTGTAACTGACAGAGAACCCTCGTATCACACATATAACTTGTTATTGTTATTGCACACTGTACACAGTGATTGTTTACACTAACCCTCGCTGCACACAGTGATACTGCAGTATGGAACATTCTGTTACTGACAGAGAACCCTCATATCACACATTTAACTTGGTATTGTCATTAAATGCTGTACACAGGTGATTATTTACATTAACCCTTGCTGTACACAGTGATACTGCAGTATAGAACATTATATAGCCTTTTATTGTCATTACACACTGTACAAAGTGTATCATACTAAGCTCATATATACACTAGCCTCAATTATGATGTCAATAGGGGGTGGCATTGGGAGTGGATCATTATATAGCGATTATGATAATAACAGTGTAATCAATGCAAACCCTCATTTTAAAATGGCATGTGTGTACAAGACCCTAGAATAATTATATCAGGTCTCAACCACACTACTCATAAATCAGAATTGTTAGATGTGCAAATTGAATAATAAATCAGTATAGAAATGTATCTAGAATAGAATTCAGATTTCAGGAATGGTAGTATCCCCCTACTGTACCGCAGTGGGAGGTTTATTCCGTAAAGATAAAATTTAATGTAATTATCTAATACTTAACATGGTATAGCTACCAACCATCCACTCCTGATAGATCAAATATTTATTTACAAGGTGGATGTACAGATAATTACAGACCCCCCCCAAATTATTAGCTTCATTCATTCCATGAGGCATGATTGAATTTAATCTAAATATTCAATTGGTCTCCTTTTGGAGCAGTATTTGTTCACATCCACCACCTCTAATACCGGGTTTCATCTGCTTCAAACCCCAACATTTAAAGGTTCCTGTGCCTCCTCCATGATTAGAGAGGAAATGTCTAGCCACACTAGTGATTTGTTTGCTATTCTCCAAATCTCTACGGGCATTGTGGATATTACTTAGATGTTCCGTCATGCGTTTACCCAATTTTCTAGTGGTCATCCCAACATAGAAATATTCACATGAGCATGAAATGCAGTAAATCACATTAGTGCTTTGGCAATTAATATGTGTATTAATCCTCCATTTCTTATGGAATCAATCAATCATAAACTCTTTCTATATCATGTGTTGACACACCTTACAGTTTCCACATGGGACAGAACCCATATATAGTAGTGGTTTTTTTTGTCATTTCTATTGTGGCTTGTAGAGAGACGGTCATTAAGGTTAGGTGCTCTCCTAAAGGTGAATAAGGGTTTTACAGGTAACAAGAATGCTAGTTGTTCACCTCCCAGTAAAATATGCCAGTGTTTTCTTACAATATCTGACAATATGTCACTTTGCTGATTATAGGTGGAGATAAACCTAAGTGTGTTAGTGGAACTACGTTGTTTAGGTCTCAATAAATCATCCCTATCCTTTGCAAGGGCCTTGTTGTATGCCCTAGCCAATGATTTTTTTTTAGAGTACCCACGTAGTAACAGTCTTTGTTTTAAATCAAATGCTGTCTTTTTTTAAACTAATCTAGTGTGGTACTATTCCTTCTAATTCTCAGATATCCCCCATATAGGAGATCTCTAACAGTTGAGGTGTGATGATAACTGGATGCATGTAGGATGTTGTTAGTGGCCATCGGTTTCCTATAAACATCAGTTTCAAGCTTATTATCAACCTTTTTATTGGTTAAATCCAAGAATTCCACATTACTTTCACTAGATGTGAATGTAAAAAAAGGTCAAAGGGGTTATCATTGAGTGTTTGAATAAATTCCTCTAATATTTTTCCAAACCATATAAACCATATAAACACAATATTGTCTATATATCTGGACCAATGGGAGATGTATTGGGTGAAATTAGTAAGGGATTCATGAAATACTACCATTTCCTTCCACCAGCTCTGATATATATTTGCGTAGGTGGGGACACATGAAGTGCCCATGGCAGTGCCACATATCTGTAAGAAGAATTTGTCATCAAATACAAAATAATCATGGGTTAAAACAAATTTAAGCAGTTTAATAAGAAAATCTTTAATTTCTGTTTATCTCTGAATTTTTCTCAAGAAAATAAGCTACTGCTTTACAACCCCATTCTGATTTTATACTTGTATAAAGTGACTCAACGTTGCAAGTTACCAACAACGAGTTAGGTGTAACAGATGTATTCTGTATTTTCTTAATATGTGCATGGTATCCCTTGTATGTGAAGGGAGAGCTTCCACCATATACCTGAGTCTAGCATCCAAATATCTGCTAGCCGGTTCTGTTAGAGACCCAATCCCAGACACGATTGGTCTCCCCGGTGGACATTAAATTTCCTTATGGATTTTGGGTAACAAATTGTCAGGGTATATGAATATTATAAATGAAAATTATATACATATATATATATAATTTTCATATATATGGTTGCTGGGACCACAAGATTTAATTATATATGAGGCTATTTACAACAGTTCTATTCACTGTAAAACACAACCCCCTCTGCCAAATGGTTTTGGCTGGGTGAAGACACGTTTATCCTAATTAAAAGATCACAAGGTCACTGTAAAAAGAACAAAGGACTGTTTCCAAAGGATGTCCCACTGAGGTGTGAGTTTGGAGTCCCTATCAGATTGTGACTAAATTTTCTTTTCTGGCCCTAAAACTTTTGGCCATCAGTCAGTTCAAAGAAGAAACACATGCTAACAGACACATGTGTTAACGCAATGGCTCACTTAATCGTTTGAAGCATAATGATATGCAAAGACTAATTATAAATGCTGTGTATTGAAGCAGTGAAAGTTTGACCAGCAAAAACACGTTACAATGAAGCTATTTTAACCTCAATTTTTAATACAGCCTACATGATAAGATATATATATATATATATATATATATATATATATATATATATATATATATATATATATATATATATATATATATATATATATAGCAGTTTTACCTGCTGTATTTTGTATGAATATATATATGTATATATATATATATATATATATATATATATATATATATATATATATATATATATATATATATATGTGTGTGTATCTGTGTGTGTGGGATACACATATGTACAGTATATTCAGACACATATTAAATATGGAGACCTGAAAGCTAAAATTGGTTGCAGACAACAATTGGACTTGGGCATCAATTTATATATTTAGGAAGAAGTACACTGAATATGAATCATGCTGTATATGTATGAATATATATATCAGGATTTTAAATGCTATTAATTTTGAAATAGTTAGCAGTATAAATTACTTTGATGTAATATAATATTAGAAATAATACTGATGTTTCATATTAAAAAAATCAGAATAAATAATGTGACATAATACAGTACATTTGAACATGTAATTCAGTAATATAAAGAAATTATAGAATTTTTAAATACACATTTTAAAGAAATGTTTTTACTGTCTAGGAATGGTTAAATGAATGTTCGGACTGTATTGGTGTTTGTTTCTCATGCTGCCCCCGATGGCCAAAATCCAGTATTACAGCCAAAAGATTTGACTGTTAAAAGATGCATTTCCATAGTAACCATGCAATTGCCTAGGGCCAATCAGAATGATACTTCCCAGATGAACCAATCCATGCTCAGCTCCGTAAGGGCGAATCACAAAGCAGATCCCTAAGGGCCTATACAATTCGACAATGATGGTACAAAACAAAAAGGGGTGGGGTAATATCACATGATAAAAACCCCAAGCATAGAGAAGGCTGGCTGGCTGGCTGGCTGTGTGCAAAAACTGTGTTACTTACAGTTATAATAGGCATAATAGCTACCTTTCTTTTCCACATGCAAAAACTCATTTTTGGGTATTCTGAGTCGAATTGGATAAACAAAGAAGTTTTTGGAAATTGACTTATCGATTTGGTCATTATTTTGATAAAGTATAAAAGGTTGTTAATTACAGGTAAATGTCTAAAACAAAATATATGCATAGTCAATGCAGTTAAATTACATCTGATAGACTTAAGGAGCATTATTTATATTTTAGAATTTTATTCATAGTCCTGTATAGTGTTAAGCTTGCCTTTTTGTATGCTAAATATTTAAAACAAACATCTATTGTTGCTGAAGGTAGCAGATTTAAAGAAATAAATTGTATTTTAAAACTAGTATTTCATAGTCTGCATATTTTAAACAAGTATTTAATGCTAAATAGTTTATCTTTGCAAATATATATTTATAACTCAGAATTGTAGATAACTAAGAATTTATTTCAGCTTAGAGAAATTGGCATAGGAATTGGTTGTTTACACAAATAATATATACAACTTTCTGGTATTTCAATTGGAGTGTATATTATCCTATTGTTTAACTAAGCACTGTTAAAATTGTACCAGTCTGAATGTTTAGTGGTTTATATCTTAGTCTCATTGTGATATTTTAACTGCAACTCTGATTTAGGAGGCTATTGTAAATAAGGCAACTTTTATGAGATTTGCATAGCCTATTTTAATAGTTTTAAACGTGTATAGTATTGATTCATATTCTTGTTCCTACAAATATATTTCAATGTGTTTATATATATTAACTAATAAAAAGAATTCAGGAATTTATATTAATTTTATGGTTTCTAGTATATGCATATTGATTGAGGGTTTATTTTAAAGAATAATTATTAAATATATTGTATTATAACCCAGCCATATACTGACAAGATATAGGGTGGCAACCTTTGGATTTTTGACTTTGAGGAATTTATGTTCTTTTTTGTCAATGCAACCTTCTTCTAGAGCATATTTGATTAAGTTATTATATTGTTCCAGAAACATTTCAGTTGGATTTTCCAGTAGGCATTTATAATTCTTAATATTACTTAATTGTTTGTTGGCTTCTGCAATATACATTGGTGTTGGCCATATCACATTGCTACCTCCCTTGTTTGGATGGGATGTGTAAGAGAGCGCTTAGAGCTTAATAGGTGGAGACCACAGTAATAAAGTTAAAATGAAAATTTTACCTCCCTTGTCACTATTCTTGATTTGGACATCGGTCCACTCAGACATTTCATTAAGAGCATCCACTTCCAATTTAGATAAATTGGTGGTTGGAATATTTTTGTAGTGTCTATGAAAACCAATCGTTGAAGGGGAAATATAAATAGACATAGGTTGTTTGTTTAGATCCCTTGTAACAAAGTTATATTATCTGTAATCTCAATATATTACATGTGTATTTAAGTCATGGTATTTATTTTAAAAGTGCTTTTATCAATAGGTTAGCCTAGGAACACATCCACATCTCATCTTTTATTTATATCATAAGGTTCCCTTGCATTTAAGTGGAAAATCAATTTTGTTTCCTTGTTGAGCAGGGACCTAAATCTGTCTCCTCCTTTAATATTTAGGGGCCCAAAATCTATAAGTTTAAATGAGAATGCTTCCTGGCTATTTGCATCAGTTGCAAAGTGTTTAGCTACTGGTGTGGAAGGATATTCATTCTCTATGTCTCTCAAGTGTTCCTTCATCCTGCTAGTACACCCATTGTACTGTTTCCCACAAACTCTACATGTGATGAGATATATGATGTACTTAGAACAGCAGTCTAGTCTGAATCTGATCTTATATGATTTGTTAGTATTAGTTGAAATAAATAATAAGTTGGTAAGTTTTATACTTGAGTCACTAAGTCTCTGCTTTCTCATTTGCCTGTTGCTGTGGGTACTAGAATTCAGGAATAAATAAGGGGGAAGGGGCTTTGCAGTGAGGTCTTTCATATGGCAGGCATTTGTGATAAAGAAATTATTGTGAAGGAGCATTTTTTGAGAAATTCACAGTTATGGTTAATTTTATTGGTATGAATCTGGAGATATTTGCATAGAGTAACACTACCATTGGAAGGATTTAGCTAGTTGGGACTTATTTAATTTCTTCCACAGTATATTGCAGAGTTTGCTTTATTTATATGATTTATCATTTTATATTACCATCTAAAAGTGTTTAATGTCCCTTTAACCCCTTAACGACCGATGACGTACAGGGTACATCCTCTAAAAAAATACAATTAGCGACCAAGGACGTACCCTGTACATCGTCGGTCTGGGAAAGCAGTGGAAGCGATCCTGATCGCTTTCAGCTGCTTTCCGGTTATTGCAGTAAGGCCTTGATATCGAGGCATCCTGCAATAACATCCCTTGGCCATCCGATTCAGATAGAGACACTCTGTGGCCCTCTCTGCACCGGATATCGATGACCGGTATCGTTGGTTGGTGGGAGCCGAAGTGGGAGGCGGGTGGGCAGCTATCGATGGGCCGTGTGATGTAGAGGGGGGCGGGATCGACGGGGGCGCACACTGATGCTCACGCATGCAGGGGTGGATGTAGAAGGGCACGTGCACGGGGAGGGAACGGGTGGGAAATGCTACACTACGGCAAAAAACAAAATGTAAAAATGGGAGAAAGGGGAGAGGCAATCATTTTTAAAAAATAACTAAGGGATCTGGGAGAGGGTGGGGGTTGATCTTTAGGGGGGAGCTACACTATGGAAAAATGATTTTATTGTAAACTGGGTACTGGCAGACAGCTGCCAGTACCCAAGATGGCCCCTAATACAGTAGAGGGGGAGGGTTAGAGAGCTGTTTGGGGGGGTCAGGGAGGTTGGGGGCTAAGGGGGGATCCTACACAGCAGCATATGCAAACATGCTGAGGGGAAAAAGATAGATTTTATTTTAGTACTGGCAGACTTTCTGCCAGTACTTAAGATGGCGGGGACAATTGTGCGGTGGGGGAGGGAAAAGAGCTGTTTGGGAGGGATCAGGGGGTCTGATTTGTCAGGTGGGAGGCTGATCTCTACACTAAAGCTAAAATTAACCCTGCAAGCTCCTGACAAGCTACCTAATTAACCCCTTTACTGCTAGCCATAATACACGTTTGATGCGCAGCGGCATTTAGCTGCCTTCTAATAACCAAAAAGCAATGCTAAAGCCATGTATGTCTGCTATTTCTGAACAAAGGGGATCCCAGAGAAGCATTTACAACCATTTGTGCCATAATTGCACAAGCTGTTTGTAAATAATTTCAGTGAGAAACCTAAAGTTTGTGAAAAAGGGAACATTTTTTTTTATTTGATCGCATTTGGAGGTGAAATGGTGGCATGAAATATACCAAAATTGGCCTTGATCAATACTTTGGGTTGTCTACTACACTACACTAAAATGAACCCTACAAGCCCCCTAATTAACCCCTTCACTGCAGGGCATAATACAGGTGTGGTGCGCAGCGGCATTTAGCGGCCTTCTAATTACCAAAAAACAACGCCAAAGCCATATGTCTGCTATTTCTGAAGAAAGGGGATCCCAGAGAAGCATTTACAACCATTTGTGCCATAATTGCACAAGCTGTTTGTAAATAATTTCAGTGAGAAACCTAAAATTGTGAAAAATTTAATGTTTGTTTTAATTTGATCACGTTTGGCGGTGAAATGGTAGCATGAAATATACCAATACTTGCCGTTGTCTACTACACTAAAACTAAAATTAACACTAAAAGCTCCATACATGCTCCCTAATTAACCTCTTCACTTCTGGACATAATATACATATGGTGCGCAGTGGCATTTAGGGGCCTTCTAATTACCAAAAAACAATGCCAAAGCCATATATGTCTGCTATTTCTGAACAAAGAGGATCCCAGAGAAGCATTTACAACCATTTATGCCATAATTGCACAAGTTGTTTGTAAATAATTTCAGTGAGAAACCTAAAGTTTGTGAAAAAATTTGTGAAAAAGTTAATGATTTTTTTCTATTTGATCGCATTTCGCGGTGAAATGGTGGCATAAAATATACCAAAATGGACCTAGATCAATACTTTGGGATGTCTTCTAAAAAATAATATATACATGTCAAGGGATATTCAGGGATTCCTGAACGATATCAGTGTTCCAATGTAACTAGAGCTAATTTTGAAAAAAAGTGGTTTGGAAATAGCAAAGTGCTACTTGTATTTATGGCCCTATAACTTGCAAAAAAAAGCAAAGAACATGTAAACATTGGGTATTTCTAAACTCAGGACAAAATTTAGAAACTATTTAGCATGGGTGTTTTTGGTGGTTGTAGATGTGTAACAGATTTTGGGGTTCAAAGTTAGAAAAAGTGTGTTTTTTCCTCATATTTTTTTTTTTTATATATAATAAATTAAAGATATGATGAAAATAATGGTAACGTCCATTTAATAGCGAGAAAAATGGTATATAATATGTGTGGGTACAGTAAATGAGTAAGAGGAAAATTACAGCTAAACACAAACACTGCAAAAATTTAAAAATAGCCTTGGTCCCAAACGGACAGAAAATGGAAAAGTGCTGTGGTCATTAAAGGGACACTGTAACCAAAATTTTTCTTTCATGATTCAGATTGAGCATGAAAATTTAAGCAACTTTCTAATTTACTCCTATTATCAAATTTTCTTCATTCTCTTGGTATCTTTATTTGAAATGCAAGAATGTAAGTTTAGATTCCGGCCTATTTTTGGTGAACAACCTGGGTTGTCCTTGCTGATTGGTGGATAAATTCATCCACCAATAAAAAAGTGCTGTCCAGAGTAGTAAAACCAAAAAAAAGCTTAGATTCCTTCTTTTTCAAATAATGATAGCGAGAGAACGAATAAAAATTGATAATAGGAGTAAATTTGAAAGTTGCTTAAAATTGCATGCTCTTTCTGAATTACAAAGCAAAACATTTGGGTTCAGTGTCCCTTTAAGGGGTTAAGGCGCATTCTTGAAATATTAGATATAAAATATTAATAAAAATTATTAAAAATGATTAAGGATACTGTAAAAAATATAGATATATTCTATTGATTATTTAGAACTAGTGGTAAAGCCTGTGTAGACGGTCCAAAAGGTTTAATTAAATAAATATACCTATTCTTCTATCCATCTATCCCTATCCCTCTATTCATCTTTCCCTCTATCCCTATCCCTGTGCCCCTATCATTCTATTCCAATCCCTATCCCTATATCCCTATTCCTCTGTCCCTATTCTTCTGCCCCTGTCCCTCTATCCCTATCCTTCTACCCCTAATCCTCTGTCTCTATTCCTCTGCCCATGTCCCTCTGTCCCTATCCCTCTCTCCCTTTCCCTATTACTCTGTTCCTATACCTCTGCCCATGTCCCTCTATCCCTATCCCTCTATCCCTGTCCCTATCCCTCTGTCCCTATCCCTCTGTCCCTATCTCTCTGTCCCTTTCCCTATCCCTCTATCCCTATTCCTCTATCCCTATACCTATGTCCCTAGCCCTCTGTCCCTATTTCTCTGTCCCTATCCCTCTGTCACTCTAACCCTATCCCTATATACCTGTCCCTATCCCTCTGTCCCTGTCCCTCTGTCCCTATCCCTCTGTCCCTATCCCTCTGTCCCTGACCCTCTGTCCCTATCCCTCTGTCCCTTTCCTTCTGTCCCTATCCCCCTATCCCTGTCCCTATCCCTCTATCCCTGTCCCTATCCCTCTGTCCCTGTCCCTCTGTCCCTATCCCTCTGTCCCTATCCCTCTGTCCCTGACCCTCTGTCCCTATCCCTCTGTCCCTTTCCTTCTGTCCCTATCCCCCTATCCCCCTATCCCTCTATCCCTATTCCTTCTATCCCTATACCTATGTCCCTAGCCCTCTGTCCCTATTTCTCTGTCCCTATCCCTCTGTCACTCTAACCCTATCCCTATATCCCTGTCCCTATCCCTCTGTCCCTGTCCCTCTGTCCCTATCCCTCTGTCCCTATCCCTCTGTCCCTGACCCTCTGTCCCTATCCCTCTGTCCCTTTCCTTCTATCCCTATCCCCCTATCCCTGTCCCTATGTCCCTATCCCTCTGTAGCTATCCCTCTGTCCCTATTCCTCTATCCTTATACCTCTGTCCCTAGCCCTCTGCCCCTATTTCTCTGTCCTTATCCGTCTGTCACTCTAACCATATCCTTCTATCCCTGTCCCTATCCCTCTGTCCCTGTCTCTCTGTCCCTATCCCTCTGTCCCTATCCCACTTTCCCTTTCCTTCTGTCCCTATCCCCCTATCCCTGTCCCTATCCCTCTGTCTCTATCCCTCTGTAGCTATCCCTCTGTCCCTATCCTTCTGTAGCTATCCCTCTGTCCCTATTCCTCTGTCCCTGTCCCTCTATTCCTATCCCTCTATCCCTATCCCTCTATCCCTATCCCTCTATCCCTATCCCTCTATCCCTATCCCTCTGTCCCTATCCCTCTGTCCCTCTCCCTCTGTCCCTGTTTTTATCCCTCTGTCCTAAAACCTCTATCCCTCTGTCTCTATCCCTCCGTCCCTATTCCTCTCTCCCTATCTCTCTGTCTCTGTCCCTCTATACCTGTCCCTATCCCCTGTCTTTCTTCCTATCCTTCTGTCCCTTTTCCTCTGTACCTATCCCTCTATCCCTCTCCCTAGCCCTCTGTCCCTATCCCTCTTTCCCTATCCCTCTGTCCATATTCCTCTGTCAATGTCCCTCTATCACTATTCCTCTGTCTCTATCCCCCTGTCCCTGTCCCTCTTTCCATATCCCTCTGCACCTGTCCCTATCCATCTGTCCCTGTTTGTATCCCTCTGTCCCTAATCCTATCCCTCTGTCCCTGCCCCTATCCCCCTGTCCCTATCCCTCTGTCCCTATCCCTCTGTCTCTGTCCCTCTATCCCTGTCCCTATCCCTCTGTCCCTCTATCCATGTCCCTCTTTCTATACTTCTGCCCCTTTCCCCCTGTCCCTATCCCTCTATCCCTGCCCCTATCCCTCTGTCCCTATCCCTCTGTCTCTATCTCTCTGTCCCTATTCCTCTGTCCCTGTCCCTCTTTCCCTATCCCTCTGTCCCTGTCCCTCTCCCTCTACCCCCGTCTTTATCCCTCTGTCCCTAACCCTCTATCCCTCTGTCCCTATCCCTCTGTCCCTATCACTCTGTCCCTATCCTTCTGTTCCTATCCCTCTGTCCCTCTATCCCTGTCCCTATCCCCCTGTCCCTCTGTACCTGCCCATCTTCCTATCCTTCTGTCCTTTTCCCTCTGTCCCTATTCCTCTGTCCCTATCCCTCTGTCCCTGATCCCCCCTCAAACAGCTCTCTAACCCCCCTCTAACTATTGCCACCATCTTAGGTACTGGCAGCTGTCCCTTTTCCTCTATCCCTATACCTCGGTCCCTAGCCCTCTTCCCCTATTTCTCTGTCCTTATCCGTCTGTCACTCTAACCATATCCTTCTATCCATGTCCCTATCCCTCTGTCCCTGTCCCTCTGTCCCTATCCCTCAGTCCCTATCCCACTGTCTCTTTGCATCTGTCCCTATCCCCCTATCCCTGTCCATATCCCTCTGTCCCTATCCTTTTGTAGCTATCCCTCTGTCCCTATTCCTCTGTCCCTGTCCCTCTATCCCTATCCCTCTATCCTTATCCTTCTGTCCCTGTCCCTCTCCCTCTGCCCCTATCCCTCTGTCCCTGTTTTTATCCCTCTGTCCCTAAACCTCTATCCCTCTGTCTCTATCCCTCTGTCCCTATCCCTCTGTCCCTATCTCTCTGTCTCTGTCCCTCTATCCCAGTCCCTATCCCCCTGTCTCTCTTCCTATCCTTCTGTCCCTTTCCCTCTGTCCCTATCCCTCTATCCCTCTCCTTAGCCCTCTGTCCCTATCCCTCTGTCCCTATCCCTCCATCCCTATTCCTCTGTCCCTCTCCCTCTATCCCTATTCCTCTGTCCCTATCCCTTTGTCCCTGTCCCTCTTTCCCTATCCCTCTGCTCCTGTCCCTATCCATATGTCCCTGTTTGTATCCCTCTGTCCCTAATCCTTTATCCCTCTGCCCCTGTCCCTATCCCCCTGTCCCTATCCCTCTGTCCCTATCCCTCTGTCTCTGTTCCCCTATCCCTGTCCCTATACCCCTGTCCCTCTATACATGTCCCTCTTTCTATACTTCTGCCCCTTTCCCTCTGTCCCTATCCCTCTATCCCTGTCCCAATCCCTCTGTCCCTATCCCTCTGTCTCTATCTCTCTGTCCATATTCCTCTGTCCCTCTTTCCCTCTGTCCCTGTCCCTCTTTCCCTATCCCTCTGTCCCTGTCCCTCTCCCTCTGCCCCTGTCCCTATCCCTCTGTCCCTAACCCTCTATCCTTCTGTCCCTATCCCTCTGTCCCTATCACTCTGTCCCTATCCCTCTGTTCCTATTCCTCTGTCCCTCTATCCCTGTCCCTATCCCCCTGTCCCTCTGTCCCTGTCCATCTTCCTATCCTTCTGTCCCTTTCCCTCTGTCCCTATCCCTCTGTCCCTATCCCTCTGTCCCTATCCCTCTGTCCCTGATCCCCCCTCAAACAGCTCTCTAAACCCCTCTAACTATTGCCACCATCTTAGGTACTGGCAGCTGTCTGCCAGTACCTTTAACCCCCTTTTTTTTCTTTAGTGTAGAGGTCCCACCACCTCCCCTCTCCCGCAATCACCATTTAGTCGTCCCCCAAACCCCTTTTCTGTAGTGTAGCTGCACCTTCCCTCCCTGTTTCTTTAATGTCTGTATCTAAGGGCCCTCCCACTCCCTCCCCTTACCTCCCCCCTCCGCTGCTGAGCCACCCACCCACCTCCCACCCACACCTCCCCTCAGCACCAGCAGAAGATCGTTACAGACAGTGACACACACCGATTGCGCTCCAGTTCCATATGCGGCAGATGCCTGAAGCTTCAGGAGCTCCATCTTTCTGCTGTAACAGATGAGAGGGCTGGAGCTTTCTTTTGGCTGCGCAGGCAAATGACAACGGCGACGGACGAGTTATAAACGCATTTATTGTATAAGATATTTTACAGTATGCTTAATATTTTTATAATAATTCTTTATAAATGTTTTAAAATATTTTATATGTAATTTTTCAAAAATGCCCCTTAAGATTACAAAGTTTTTTCTAGCACTAACCCGACGGCATTAAAATCTAAATTGCGAAACACGATACTTAAATATAATTTTTTACATTCCTATGTTCTTTACATAGAAATCAATGTACTTTTATTATTAAATATATATTTCTATACATATCTGATGCTATTCATGTAAAATACATATCTATACATATATATCTATAGGAATCGATATACAGATATAGTTATATATAGATATAAATAGAAATATGTATTTACAATAAAAAGGACATTATCCTTTATGTGACATTTTTATGACTCCTGTCGGGTTAGCAAACAAGTATAGGTGTTAACTTCTATAGGAGAAGAAGTTAACGCGGTCGCAATAATTTTACTTTCAACTTGCGCAACCCGACACGTGCAAAAATCCTCCATCTAGATTTATGTTTGAGCTGGAGCACTAAATAGCGCTCCATTCGTAATATAGCCCATAATTGAGACTAAAGTCAAAATTAAACTTTTATAATTCAAATAGAACATTCAGTTTTAAAACACTTTCTAATTAACTTCATTATAAAAATCATACACAGTATTTGTATATACTTTAAGAGGCACAAGCTACTACTAAGCATGTGCAAGAGTTCACAGTGTATACTTACAGTATATGACATAAGTTATATGAGTCTGTGGCTGGCTGCTGTCTGTCACATGATACAGGGGGGCAAATTAAAGGAAATTTTGATATTGAGAAAAAATCTACTACTCATTGAAAAAGTAAAAATAAGTGCTAGCTATTGCTATTGTCTTTTTTATTATGCATTGTCTACTATATTTAATGGTCCTTTAACGTCATTCCTTTAAAGGTTTTTTTTAGATCTTGCATTTTAGTAGGCCTTCTTGGCATAATGTATATTTTACTGTATTGACTTTCTCCAAGTAATACAGTTTACATAACCGTAGGCTTTATTTCCTAAGAGGTTTATCTAGTGATCTGCTAAGTAGCATTAGCATTTCATTTTCTGCTGATAGTGTTTCTTCCAAAACACCAATGTATTTTGACAACAAGCCTTTGGGATTCCTGATGGAAAGGAGGGAAAGGGTCAGCTGAATGCAGAACTGTGTGTCTGGCAGGTGAATTCTGACACTTTCAACAGGAATATAACTGTATCCTGAGGGGAAACAAACAGGGAAAATTTACAACACATTATACAACATCCATAATCTGCCATCTTTTAACTGATGCTGGCTCTAAAGCACCATAAGGCATATGTGGTGAACCATGACTGGACCACTTAATTAGGGGAAACAGACACAGTTTAGATACTCATGAGAGCTTAAAATAATAGAGTCCGACCTGAGGCTTGGAGTGGTAAATGTTCAATAGGAAGGATCTAAACAGTCTGTCACAGAGAGTTTAAAAATGAGAATTCAATGTGAATGTTAATGTAGCATTTTCAAATGAATTCTGACTACAAAATTAATAGGTATACTATGATATTTTGAGATTAAAAAGAAAACTGATTATTATTATTTTGATTATTCTAATTATATGTAGGGTGCCAGGATATTTTGTAGAGTCATAAGAGGGTACAATAAGACAGGGAGCCATACTAGGACAACAAGATTGCAGAGCCTTGATCTCTAGAAAACATACAGTCTAAAAAAATCTTGAAAAATATGATTGTGAACATTTTAACACTATTACATGTAAGTGTGATTTTCCAGTTCATAGACCCCTATGTTTCTTAAACGATAGAGACTTTAGCCTCAGCTGTTTGTACAGAATGTACATGCACAGGGTTGTAAAATTAGAAACCATTTAGGGCCAGATTACGAGTGAAGTGCAAATGAATGCACCCGCTTGAGCGTTAATTGTGCTAGAAGTAAGATTTTTGTTCTCGTCAGGTTGCACTCATATTACGAGCTAAAAGTAAATGGTTTTCACTATAGCAGTAACCTGACATGAAAATATAAATATTTCACATTACAATGTTCTGCACATAACAGCATATGTTCTATTTATTTGTAAGAAATATGTATTTATTCCAACATCTATCTGATGGTATTTTGATACAATATATTGGGACCCCAGCATTTCTGTCAGTTAATACACCACTTCGCCCAGAAAATTGTTGCAATTACAAATGTTTAGGCATTCTAATGTTTATTTATTTTGTTTGTATTGGTATGACAAAAAAATGTGGAGAAAAAGCCAAATCTGACACATTCCACACAAAACTCCAAAAATGGACTGGACAAAATTATTGGCACCCTCAATTTAATATTTGGCAACACACGCCTTTGAAAAAATAACTGAAATCAATAACTTCCTTTAACTATTAATGAGTTTCTTACATCTCTCTACTGGAATTTTGGACCCCTCTACTGGAATTTTGGACTGCTCTTCTTTTGCCAACTGGTCCAGGTCTCTCAGATTAGAAGGGTTCCTTTTCCCAACTGCTGTTTTGAGATCTCTCCACAGGTGCTCTATGGGATTGAGATCTGAACTCATTGCTGGCCAGTTCAGTACTCTCCAGCGCTTTGTCTTAAACCATTTCTGGGTGTTTTTTGACATGTGCTTTGGGTCATTGTCCTGCTGTAAGACCCATGACCTCTGATGGAGACCCAACTTTCTGACACTGGGCCCTACATTGCACCACATAATTATTTTGTAGTCTTCAGATTTCATAATGCCATGCACACAGCCAAGACACCCAGTGGCTGA
Organism: Bombina bombina; assembly: GCF_027579735.1. Classification (NCBI taxonomy): domain Eukaryota; kingdom Metazoa; phylum Chordata; class Amphibia; order Anura; family Bombinatoridae; genus Bombina; species Bombina bombina. The sequence continues at coordinate 608,774,594 of NC_069503.1, read as the reverse complement.
AGCAGCAATGCAACCACAAAACATCAGTGAACCTCCACCATGTTTGACTGTAGGGACTGTATTATTTTCTTTAAAAGCCTCATTTCTTTTTCTGAAAACAGTAGAATGATGGGCTTTACCAAAAAGCTGTAATTTTGTTTCGTCTGTCCACAGCACATTCTCCCAAAAGGATTTTGGCTTCCTCAGGTAGGTTTTGGCAAAATCCAATCTGTTTTTATTTATGTTTCTGTGTTAGCAGTGGGGTCCTCCTGGGTCTTCTACCATAGCATCCCTTTTCATTCAGATGGCGACGGATAGTGCCCTGTGCCTGAAGGTCAGCTTGAATTTGTCTGGAAAATGATCAAGGTTCTTTATCCACCATTCGAACAATCCTTCGTTGCAATCTTTAATCAATTTTTCTCTTTCGTCCATGTCCAGGGAGATTAGCTACAGTGCTATGGGCTGTAAACTTCTTGACAATGTTGCGCACACTGGGCACAGGAACACTAAGATCTCTGGAGATGGACTTGTAACCTTGAGATTGTCCATGCTTTTCCACAATTTTTGTTCCCAAATCCTCAGACAATTATTTGCTGATCTTTCTCTTCTTCATGCTCAGTGTGGCACACAGAGACAAACAACAGAAAGGTTGAGTCAATTTTTCACCATTTTAACTGGTTGCCGGTATGATTTCTATATTGTCAGCACGTGTTAATTTATAAAGGTGAGTTTAATTACAAATTACAGGAGCATGACAAACTTGGAATGCAATTATTTCTTACAATTTTGAGAAGGTGGCAATAATTTTGTCCAGTCTATTTTTTGAGTTTTGCAGGGCATGTGTCAGATTGGGCTTTTTTTCTCCACATTTTTTGTCATATCAATACAAACAGAATAAATAAACATGAGAATGCCTAAACATTTGTAAGTGCAACAATTTTTTTGGGCGATGTGGTGCATTATCTGACAGAACTGCAGGGGTTCCAATCTTTTTGGCCATAATTGTATATATATATATATATATATATATATATATATATATATATATATATATATATATATATATATATATATATATATATATACATATATATATATATACACACATATATATATATACTGTATATATATACACATATATATATATATATATACATACACATATATATATATATATATATATATATATATATATATATATATATATATATATATATATCAGCAATGGTATAATGATCATATAAAATTATTTATCAGTCTCTTTATTAGAATACAACCAGAACATACAGGATATTTGTATGCAGTATTAAAAAAAAGAAAAAAATCTGAAAAAACTGCTTTTATAGGCTAAAGTGGTAAGTATTTATTGTGACCTCCCCTTAAACTTGAGCAATAGCAGGAACCTGGCTAAAGAATGGAACCCTAATTAATGTCATTGCTAACACCTGTATTTGTCCTAATATTTAATGACTGCTGTGAAAAGGGTCTATTACACCAGATTTGTGCAAGACATGCTTGGACATTACATACACATGTGGTGTGAGTGTAATTAATTGGAAGCTTGCTAATAAGACCCACTTTCAATCACATCATTCCATTTAAAATGCCAAATATCACAGACTTTGACAGACGTAAAATCATACTTTTGCATTAGCAAGGCCACTCTCAAAGGGAAATCAGCAAACTGGATACTCAAGATGTGGTATTAAAGCTATTATAAAGAAATTTGAAGAATCAGGAGAGGACAAGGACAAAAAAAGGACTGGAAAGCCAAGAAAACTTTCAAAATCTAATGAGAAGTTTCTCAGAGTTTCTTCTTTGAGAGACTGGAAGAAGTCCAGCAAGGACCTGGCTCAGCATCTGACAGCTTCATCGGGATGCCAAGTTGACCCTTCTACAGTCCAAAGAAGCTTGATCAGGAATGATCAAGTGATGATAAATTCACCTAAGTCATTTTGCATTATTTGAAAGTAATTTTAAGTATAAGCATATCGATGTGCTTATTTTTGTCACAAACACAATAAATCTTTTTTAAGAACCCCTATTTTATGAGGCTCTGTTACCTGCGTCAATGCTACCTCTGTCTCAGAATTTCTTATTCCTCCATTTGACAGGCAGCTGTTGCAGCCAATAGGAGCTGCACCATACGCCCTATGCAAAATACTGCCAGCACGCTCCTGTGCTGGTAACTTGAAGCTGACTCAGCCTGAAGTAGAACTGTACAAGTTCGCTACGCTATTTGTGCAGCTTAAACATTGAGACTTTTACAGGAAGCAGCTGTTTAAGCTGCACAAATAGCACAGTGAACTGCGATTGCATAGTTCTTCTTCAGGCCGAGACTAGTGTGAGCTAACAGGCTATCCACTGAATAAGCCTTGTATTTTATACCACATGGCCTCTTCATTGCCCTTTCTGATTAGAAAATTCTAAGAGCACCTGAAAATACAGATGACAAATAGGTGGTAAGTAAACCATAACTTTCCACTAAGTGTGACACAGCTTTATGTGTAATATCAGGTACAGAACACTCTGTTTGCTCTTATTGTCATTTCGCTGTTCAGTAACAGTATTGGTATCCCATTTACTATTAGTTTACAGTAAGCAGCCTCACTGTTTAAGCTGTGCAAATGGCATAGCAAACTGTGCTTGTGCAGTTCTACTTCAGGCTGAGTCGGCTTCATGGTATCAGTACGGGAGCGTGCTGGCAGTGTCTTACATAGGGCGTATGGTGCAGCTCCTATTGGTTGTAACTGCTCCCTGTCATACGGAAGAATAAGAAATTCTGAGACAGAGGCAGCATTGAAGCAGGTAACGGAGACTCATATAAAGGGGATCTTACAAAAGATTTATTGTGTTTGTGACAAAAATAAGCACATCAATATGCTTATAATTAAAATTACTTACAAACTATGCAAAATTACTTAAAGGGACAGTCTACATCAGAATATTTATTGTTTTAAAAAATAGATAATCCCTTTATAATCCCTTTATTACTCATTCCCTAGTTTTGCATAACCAACACAGTTATATTAATACACTTTTTACCTCTGTGATTATCTTGTATCTAAGGCTCTGCAAATTGCCCCTTATTTCAATTCTTTTGACCGACTTACATTTTAGCCATAGGAACTCCACGTGCGTGAGCACAGTGTTATCTATATGAAACACAAGAACTGAATTTACTGTCACTTTAACTAGAGCGCTGAATTTGTGGTAATGTCTCTAACATAAATTGCGATTGTGCTCATGACATTGCGTTTACTTTCAATGCGTAATACGAACATCAAGCCCGATGAGTGCTCCACTTGTAATCTGGCCCACAATTCTATCTCCAAGCATCAAAAAACCCTATATAGCCAATTATTAGATTATGAGTGGAGTGCAAATTAGTGTTTCTGCTTGAGAGATAACATCTCTAGATGAAGGGTTTTTGTGAGCGTCGGGTTGAGCTCGCACCCAATGCACACAAAAAAAATATCACAACCACATTTGCTTCTTCTCTCATCGACTTAAAAGGAGTGTAAAAGCTGAAGAAAAAAAACTAACACCCAAACTCGCGTGATAACCCGACCGCATATATTCAAGAGCACTAAACCCGACATGAAATATTAATATTTCAGATTCCAATGTTCTTCACATAGAAGAACATTTTCTATTTATTCTTAAATACATATTTCTATATATATATTTGTATATAACTATACCTATATTTCTATTCCTAATAGTATCAGTTATATAAAGTGACATAGATACCCAAATGTTGAAGCACTTGAAAGTTATGCAGCATAGCTGTAAAAAGCTGACTGGAATATATCACCTGAACAGCTCTTTGTAAAAAACAAAGATATTTTATTTTAAAATGTCATTAGTATTCACACCCCATTGCAAAGGACTTTAAGCAGCAAATCAGTATGCCTGTCCCGGGACTTGCAAGGGAACATGCCTCATGCACACTCATGTTATTTCCTTACTCATTTTAAGGAAGTTTACTATGAAATCTCATGACATCACAGTAAAAGATTTCATGACCCTAGCACTGCTGATGCTGTTTGGCTGCTATTCATTTCTTCCTTCCTTCTTTTTACCTGCAGCTGTGCAGTAATTGACATATAACTCTTTACTGGTGAGCTGAGGAAATTGTGAGGTAAAATATCTTCCTTTTTTACATAGAGATGCTCAGGTGATATTTTCCTGTCATCTTTTTACAGTTATGCAGCATCACTTTCAAGTGATTTAACATTTGAGTATTATACCCCTTTAAATATATACGGCCAGATTACGAGTTTTGTGTTATGAGCAGCTCAGTACTTACTTGCACGTTATTTCCACCGCTCACCTCCCTATAGCGCTGCTATTACAGGTTTGCAAAAACACGGCGTTAGCAGCCAATATGGCAGCGTTGAGCTCCATACCGCAAAAAAATACCTGCGCTGCTTTGAGCTGATTTTATGTACTTGTGCACGATTTCCCCATAGACATCGATGGGGAGAGCTGGCTAAAAAAAAGCCTAACACCTGCAATAAAGGAGCGTAAAGCTCCGTAACGCAGTCCCATTGATTCCTACGGGGACAGAAAAGTTATGTTTACACCTAACACCCTAACATAAACCCTGAGTCTAAACACCCTTAATCTGCCGCCGCCGACATCGCCGACACCTACATTACACTTATTAACCCCTAATCTGCTGCCCCCGACATTGCCAATGCCTGCCTACACTTATTAACCCCTAATCATAATTAAAGTTGAAGAAATCCTATTGGCTGATCCAATCAGCCAATAGGATTGAGCTTGCATTCTATTGGCTGATTGGAACAGCCAATAGAATGCAAGCTCAATCCTATTGGCTGATTGGATCAGCCAATAGGATTGAAGCTCTGATCAGCCAATAGGATTTTTTCAACTTTAATTACGATTGGCTGATAGAATTCTATCAGCCAATCTGAATTCAAGGGATGCCATCTTGGATGATGTCCCTTGGAACCTTCATTCTTCAGTAGCCGTCAAAAGAAGAGGATGCTCCGGGCCGGATGTCTTGAAGATGGAACCGCTCCGTGTCGGAAGGATGAAGATAGAAGATGCCGTCTGGATGAAGAATTCTCCCGGCTTCATTGAGGACTTCTTGCCGCTTGGATGGAGACGTCTCCCAGCTTCGTTGCGGACTTCTGCCCGCTTGGATGAAGACTTCTCCCTGACTTTATGAGGATGGATGAAAAAGAAAAATAAGGGTAACTCCTCTTGTAAAAATCCCAAAATATTTTTATTAGACGGGATCAGACACAGAACACCACAACGTTTTGGGGTCAGTACCCCTTAGTCATGTGACTAAGGGGTACTGACCCCGAAACGTTGTGGTGTTCTGTGTCTGATCCTGTCTAATAAAAATATTTTGGGATTTTTACAAGAGGAGTTACCCTTATTTTTCTTTTTCATACTCTATTGCTGGGAGTGTGGCAGTCACTCCAAAGGAGTACCCTCTATCTTGGGGTTTGAAGCCGGTGCTGAATTATCCTCATTTTATTTATGAGGATGGATGTCCGGTCTTCAAAAAACTGGAAGTGGATCTTCGGGGGTTTATTGGGTGGGTTTTATTTTTAGATTAGGGACTTTGGGCAATGGAAAAGAGCTAAATGCCATTTTAAGGGCAATGTCCATCCAAATGCCATTTTCAGGGCAATGGGAGCTTAAGTTTTTTAGATAGGATTTTATTTGGGGGGTTTGGTTGTGTGGGTGGTGGGTTTTACTGTTAGGGGTTGTTTGTATTTTTTTTTTACAGGTAAAAGAGCTGATTTATTTGGGGCAATGCCCCGCAAAAGGCCTTTTAAGGGCCATTGTCAGTATAGTTTAGGCTAGGGGTTTTTTTTTATTTTGGGGTGGCTTTTTTATTTTGATAGGCCTATTAGATTAGGTGTAATTAGTTTAAATATTTGATAATTTCTTTTTTAGTTTGTGTAATTTAGTGTTTATTTTTTTTGTAATATAATTCATTATATTTAATTAATGTAATTGATTTAATTGTAGTGTAATGTTAGGTGTTAGTGTAAGACAGGTTAGGTTTTATTTTACAGGTAAATTTGTATTTATTTTAACTAGGTAGCTAGTAAATAGTTAATAACTATTTACTAACTAGTCTACCTAGTTAAAATAAATACAAATTTAGCTGTGAAATAAAAATAAAACCTAAGATAGCTACAATTTAACTATTAGTTATATTGTAGCTAGCTTAGGGTTTATTTTATAGGTAAGTATTTAGTTTTAAATAGGAATTATTTAGTTAATGATAATAATTTTTATTTAGATTTATTTTAATTATTTTAACGTTAGGGGTGTTAGAGTTAGACTTAGGGTTAGGTTTAGGGGTTAATAACTCTAGTATAGTGGCTGCGGTGACGTTGGGGGTGGCAGATTAGGGGTTAATAATATTTAACTAGTGCTTACGATGCAGGAGTGTGGCAGTTTAGGGGTTAATATGTTTATTATAGTGGCGGCGATGTCCAGAGCGGCAGATTAGGGGTTAATAATTTTATTTTAGTGTTTGTGATGCGGGAGGGCCTCGGTTTAGGGGTTAATAGGTTGCTTATGGGTGTTAGTAAACTTTGTAACACTTTAGTGATGAGTTTTATCTACAGATTTGTAACGTAAAACTCTTAAAGGGACACTGAACCCAAATTTTTTCTTTTGTGATTCATATAGAGCATGCAATTTTAAGCAACTTTCTAATTTACTCCTATTATCAATTTTTCTTCGTTCTCTTGCTTTCTTTATTTGAAAAAGAAGACATATAAGCTAAGGAGCCAGCCAATTTGTGGTTCAGACCATGGACAGAACTTGTTTATTGGTGCTGTCCAATCAGCAAGGACAGCCCAGGTTGTTCATCAAAAATGGGCCGGCATCTAAACTTATATTCTTGCTTTTCAAATAAAGATACCAAGAGAATAAAGAAAATTTGACAATAGGAGTAAATTAGAAAGATGCTTAAAATTGCATTCTCTATCTGAATCATGAAAGAAAAAATTTGGGTACAGTGTCCCTTTAACTACTGACTTTAGATGGTGGTACGAATCTATTTTTTATTTTTTTTATTGAGGAAAAAGAAAAAGTTTACAGGCATGGGATTGGGTTACAATTTCCATAATTACATGTTTCGTAGTGAAAGCATGAAAACTAAACAGCAAATGCAGAATAAATTGGAATACAATAATACAGCCTACTGTGTAGATATTACCTGTGTGATATAACAGAAATTAACAAATTCTAATCCTCAGTTTTCCACCACCATAACATAGGTGAGGCCACTCTTGGACATCTAACATATTTATTATAAAAAGTAGCTGGAGGATCGCAGTAATATAAGGCCACTTTTGGACCTTTAATACGTCAATGAAACACATCACTTATGAGTATAACATATACTTCTAACTTGTAAAGTTTATATGAAAAAAACACATCCTATAAAAGCACAGAAGTAATCATCAACTATGGGAGACAGATTACATAGGAAACAAAATAAGAAGAGGAGGTCGCCAGAGGAAGCAGTTAAGGAAAGACCTAACAGTAGTTGCTTAAAGTGAGCTAATCACTATAAAGGTACCCCTAGAGGAGCATAAAATCATAAGAGTATGTCAATGACACTTATGACATGAATTATTCCTATAAGCACCCTTATATAAATTCAACTTGTATATTTGAGTTAAAATCAATAAGAAAAATAATAGCTATCAGCTATAGGGGACTAATATACAGTGACCAAAGTATAAGAGAGAGCCTAACCATGGGTGGGACTGTAGGTATATAATTTGTGAATATATATTTCAGCCTGAGTAGTTAATCACCATATGTTTCATGTGGGATTTAAGGAGCAAAACCTAAGGTCATAGATAATGTTTGATAGTAACCACCTTATATAGTGAGAGGACCTAGAGGTTGTTAGGAAGAGATTACCGTCTTCTGGAATAACTGATATTCTGATCAAACCATGTTATTATAATTATTATTGTTACTCTGTAAGGATTAAGAGCAAAGTAACTCTGCACATTGTCTCCAGCCGTGATATTAATCCATCATATTAAATTCAATAGCGGGCATTCCTATCGACCTATATAGTTAGCATGCTCCAAATTAACCCTGTAATCTGACAATATACATTCCTCCCATGGTTCTAATGAGCCCCTTATATACCTTCAAATGCCACATATGAACTACATTAGCATTACGCATCAGCTCCGCATGTGAGACTGTAAAACACATATACAATTAAAAAAAAAAAAATGGGTGTACCACTGATAGACATTTATCACATTTCAAGTTTGGATTGTTCACATATAATCCCTTATCTCTTTCCTAAACATAGTTTATCACATCCCAGATGGTTAAATGATAACATCCGACTAGTAAGTCCTCATTAATCATTTGTCTATCATATATATATTCATGGCCCGGGGAGCTTACCCTTAACCTCGGATATGTATGTTACTGAAAACTGTCCCCATATGAGCTTAGGGATTTAGTCAATTCCAACTTTCACTAGCATCCACGAAGATGGGAACTTGGGCAGCTGTGCTAGGAATGAGTTCCGACCATGATAATCTCTCTCGGGCCCAGATTGGTTGCGGATCCCTTCTAGCTTCATAGGCTTTCTATACGATTTGGAGCGGCCGGCCGCACCGCGTATAGGGTAAGATCAGGTCACAAACAGGTTTTATCATGAAGCTAGTCAGCACGGGCTCTACTGTATTCTGCGTCCTCTGCGCATTTCGCACAGGGCAGGTCTCTCTCTGTGTCTCCTCCAAAGTGTCTGTGGAGTCCGGGGTACGAGCTGACTTGATAGTAGAAGGTTGGTGTATAGATAATGATTTGTATAGTCTAGTCATCTCCGTCGCTATAGTTCTCTTCCTCTCTGGATTATGCCAGCTTGTAGCTGCCTTAAGAGTGTGATTTCCTTTAGGATCCTGTCAACTCAAATCCCTGGTAGTTGTTCCCTAATTTCGGGGTTTCATTGCATCCATTATAATGTTGCGCATCTGAATTTCAAAACGCTCCATCAAAACCAGTATCGTATGGTAAGTCTCTTCCATAGCTGGATTCTGTTATATTGCTCTCATTAGGGTAATAATTAGGTAGAAGTTATTTCCTTATAGTTTCGTTAATTGCGTGGCAAGGATTCAAGGCAGCTCATATATACAAACCTGACATATCAGGATCAGGGAGGGTAAATGAGGAGCCAGGCCGATCACTTGGCCTCCGCTGCGTACCTCATCTATTCCGGTCTGCTGGGTGCAGTTAAAACATATAAGTCCGTTCTTTGGGTGTTATTCTACAGATCAACTGTGATTTAGGGCTTGAATTGTACGTTTGAGGAGTGATAAGCAATGGATCTATCAGCTCCAGACTTCAGCCGAAGTTAAAAGCAGCCATCTTGGTTGGTCTTCGGACCCGCCCCCCATGGCGGTATGAATCTTGATGGTATAGGCTGTACCGCTCACTTTTTGGCCTCCCAGGCAAAACTCGTAAGACCGGCGCTATAGAAGTCCCATTGAAAAAGGACTTTTTGAAAGGTGCGATAGTTACGTTGCATTACGTCCAAAAATTTGTGCGGTACAGCTATACCTGCAAAACTCGTAATACCAGCGGTAGTGAAAAAGCAGCGTTATGAGGCTTTTTCACTGATAACGCAAAACTCGTAATCTAGCCGATAGTTAATAATAAAAAGTACATTGTTTTCTATGTGAAGGACAAAGGAATGTAAAATATGCATTTTGCTCATCATGTTTCGCGATTTATATTTTTACGCAGTCGGGTTAGTGCACATGAAAATTGAGTAATCTTAGCAATCTGATACTGTTCATGTAAAATAGATAGCTATACCTATATATATATATATATATATCTATAGAAATAGATATACAGGTAAAGGTATAAACAGATATATACATCCCAAAGGGCATTATCCTGCAAGTGAAGAACATTGAAATGTTAAATATGTACAGTAAATATGCAGTAAAACACATAAATATTTAAATACATACATACACTTATTTATATGTGTATGTATTTATCTCTATGTTAAAGCCCTTTGCAGGACATTTTTTCTCTAATACCTGAGACCTCATATCTTTGTTTTAAAACCTTTTAATGCAATTTTTAAAAAAAATTATTTTTATCAGATAGTGTTGATATGAGTGTAACTATATTCTTAAATTTATTTTTGATGTTTTTGTGTCACTTTTTAGTCTCAAGTAACAGCTAACCAGAGCTCTTAAGTCATGCTAACCAGACGTGCGTTAATTTTGATTGCACACAAGTGAAGGCATTTAATTTCAACTCGTAATATGTGTGCTATTTCCGATGCTCGCAAAAAAACGTGAAATACCCTTTATCGCCTGTGTGTAACAGTTAGCGTGCCAGTCATTATCTAGCCCTAAGTTAAAATTATAAGGTTGCCTGGGCTTAACTTTTATTGGTGATGAAGATTTATGATTTGTCCCATATGTTCTTAAAACAGTAACTTTATACTTACTCCCATGAACTAGAGTTTATATTTTTTATGCTTTCATAAATTTAAAGAACCATTAAGGGGCATATTTATCAATGTGCAAGCGGACACGATACGATGTAGTGTATCATGTCCGCTGCACATCGCTAAATGCCGACAGCATATGCTGTCGGCATTTATCATTGCAACAGCAGTTCTTGTGAACTGCTGGTGCAATGCCGTCCCCTGCAGATTTGCGGCCAATAGGCCGCTAGCAGGGGGTGTCAATCAACCCGATCATAGTCGATCGGGTTGATTTCTGTCCGTGGCCTCAGAGCAGGCAGACAAGTTATGGAGCAGCGGTCTTTAGACTGCTGCTTCATAACTTCTGTTTTCCGGCGAGCCTGAACAAATATGCCCCTGAATGTTGTTTTTGGAATATAAAGCAACACAATTCGGATACAATGAGATGCATTGTTGCAATATAAACACATTAATAAATGCTTGTTTTTAAAAATAATCACTGTTTATAAGAATAATTTTAAACTGCACATGACTATACAATGGCTTAGTGCACACACAAGTTTGCTTTCAGTGTCAATGTGAATATTCAAGAACTGGTAAATGTTTTTATTACATTTAGGGCAATGAGTGGTACAATGGATGAAGTTACAAGTAGGTCACTAGAATGTGTGCAGCCAATGACTGTGTGGAATATATCAGTGTTCTGCACTTTCATTCCTACAAGGAACGGAAAATCTCACAATTTCAGAATGGAATTACAGGAAAAGGGGACAAATTAAGTAATGAAAGTATATTGCAGTTTATATATATATATATATATATATATATATATAAGAATTATCATTTTATACAACCATCTCAAAGTGTTTAATGTCCCTTTAATTTGCCATTTGTAATATGAGCGCTAATAGATCTCCCTACACTATCCATTAAAAGTATAGGACACAATTAAAAAAAATGTTGACTGCATTAAGATTATATGGTTAACATCTTTTACCATCCACTTGTATTACGAGATTGTATGCCATTGTTTGCCCTAGGTTAAGCAAAGGATAACACCCTCAGCTCTTTAGATTGGGCGTCATTTGTAATTTAGCCTAAAATGTTTAAATGTAAAATTTTAATTGCCATAATACCCTTATATTAAGGTCTATGTGAATCATAACAATGTTATGTTAGTATTAGATTATAGGAATGTTCAATCCAATATTTGAGCATCACATTCATTATTCTCATGGATCTATGCGATCAACATTTGAATCGTGATATTGGAATACTTGAATTTTAATATCAAGAAAGTAATTATTTGCAAAAATGAAAGTTGAATCTTTGTTTAGAATAAAACAATTATGTGATTGCATGTAAGGGCATCCTGATTCCTATTTTCCATATTCTCTGGCTCCAGGGGCATATCATTAAATAAAATATTTTGGTGTGTAATTCCATGCAAAAACAACAGTTAATGATGATGATGTTAATATTAAAATGTGAAATCTCACCAAAGTTATTTGGACATTGTTGTGCTCCTATAGACCAGGTTGTATGTATGCTGAATTGGTACTATGGTACTATAAGGGTGACATCAATAAAATCCATGCAATCTATAATGGTTTCATATATATATATATATATATATATATATTAAAGGGACATTAAAGTCAAAATTAAACCTTAATGATTCAGATAGAGCATGCAATTTTAAACGACTTTCCAATTTACTTCTGTTATCAAATTTGCTTCGTTCTCTTGGTGTCTTTTATTGAAGAGTAAAACTAGGTAGGTTTATAAGAGCTCAGGAGTATGCACAAGTCTTTAGTACTCTGTGGCAGCAGTGTTTTGCAACATTATTTGTAGCTTTGTTATACAATGCTACAAAACACTGCTGCCATAAATGTATTAGTGCAATCTATAATGGTTTCATATATATATATATATATATATATATATATATATATATATATATTAAAGGGACATTAAAGTCAAAATTAAACCTTAATGATTCAGATAGAGCATGCAATTTTAAACGACTTTCCAATTTACTTCTGTTATCAAATTTGCTTCGTTCTCTTGGTGTCTTTTATTGAAGAGTAAAACTAGGTAGGTTTATAAGAGCTCAGGAGTATGCACAAGTCTTTAGTACTCTGTGGCAGCAGTGTTTTGCAACATTATTTGTAGCTTTGTTATACAATGCTACAAAACACTGCTGCCATAAATGTATTAGTGCAATAAAAATTGAACATTTTTAATATTTCCTAAGTTTAGCTTCATAGTGACTAAAATTTTAGCCAGGTGGTCAGTAAAATCAGCTGGGTGGTGCACCCGCTAAAAAGGTCCTGGGGAGAACACTGCTTAATCCCACATACATTAATTGAGCATAGTAAATATTTTGTAAAGTATATTCGTTATTGACTTTGCCTTTACCGAGGGAGAAGCCTGTGTATTCCACCAGGTTTTTCAATATTTTTTTATTCAATATCAAATCCCTGAAAAATTTGTTAACAAAAGGGTCGATCACAATTTATCGGCTGTGGCCTTTTGGGCTCTTTTTTCAATGGCTGTAAAGGGAATTTTTCCCGCACTTATAAAAGTGTTTTCGGATCCTTGCTAAAAGCTCTTTTTTTACTATGGGGCCAAAAAGTTCTTGGAGAACACAGTCCATTTTCGAGAGACTTTTCAACACCTATTTAAGTTTTTACTTTTAAAATTCACTCCTCAAAGTACTTGATAAAGCCTCAGGATGGCATTTTTTTTACATATTTGCAAGTATTTCAAGACTAGTTAAAAAACGGTCTATGATCTTGTACATGTGCAAAACACTTTTATATGATGACAGGAGACATTGTAGAGGCATATTAACATACATGGTATTGGTTCATTAAAGCTCTATTCATCACAATTGTAGAGACTGTATACACTGAACAGGGCATACATTTGCATATATATAGGTTAATATATGTATGTAATGTTTTACGTATGTGATATATTGTGCAGTTAAAAGGGACAGTATACACCAATTTTCATATAACTGCATGTAATAGACACTACTATAAAGAATAATATGCATAGATACTGATATACAAATCCAGTATAAAACTGTTTAAAAACTTACTTAGAAGCTTACAGTTTAGGTCTATTTAAAAGGTTACTGGAACACCCACAAACACCCCAAATAGCAGACACTTCCCCCTCCCCCTTCCTTTGGTTATGAAAAGACCCTTTACACAAACAGAAAAAAGCTGAAGTAGCTATATGTCGGTATTCTCCTAAAACTTTGGGGCCTGGTTAGGAGTCTGAAAATCAGAGCAATGTTATTTAAAAATAAGCAAAACTATCCATTTAAAAAAAAAAAAAAAACTGTATGGGCTATATAAATGGATCACCTACAAAATATTTATGCAAAGAAAAATCTAGTGTCTAATGTCCCTTTAAAGAATTCTGCAGGAAAATCTGAACTCCAACATCTATAAATGTTGTGGAGCAATCTCTTTCTGTTAATACTTGATTCTAAGTCACACTTGCACTGTCGTGATTGTCCCTAACAGTACGGGGGTCTTCATAACAAGGTTTTCAAATAGGACCAAGGTAAATTATGAGTTTAAAAGGAACCTATTGTAGTGGTTTCTACCCTCACCCCTGCACTTTTATACACGTTAAGTCCAAACATGTTCAAGAAAGTATGTTTTGTAGTGCTTGCACCTACATTATTGAACTCTTAAATGGGATTGCGCCTTTATGAACTTGAGTTCAGTAATGTAGCCCTTTACTGTAACCTTAAGAGGTGTGAATGGGCTATTGTATCTGTCAGTTTCGGGGACTTCCCAATTTCTATCTCGAAAACAGGTACTTAACACATAAAAGGGTCTTTTCAGGAACGTTTCTGATGAAAATGCTCAGGCTTAAAATGTACTAATCCATTTTCCACTGTGATCACTCAAGAAACTTGAAGACCAATTTGAATGGAAAGCAAAAATCCATTTTGGGAGCAAATCATTTTCTTTTGTATGCAGTTTTTATCATGCAGTGCTTAAAAATATTAATAGATACTATGCATTTAAAATAAATCGACTTCTATGTTCCTTAAAGGAATTCGTTTTTATTCTTCCAGCTGGAGTTCAGAAGCAAGCTAAAGCCAATAACCTCTCTTAGTGCCTCATTCTCTAAATTCACACTCACCCTTGCAGTGAGTGATACCTATAGGTGTAAGTCTTGTGAGAAAGCATAAAACACACCTATAAAATGACACTGCACCTCCTACTCACCAAGCCTTCATAACTCTCTTTACAATTGACAAATACAGATAGTGACAATTTAAATGTTGATATTACATTGTACATTAAATATGATTGTTATTGTGTACATTAAGTATGATGTTTCCCTGGATAGTTTCAATAAATAATTTACTGCATAATTTAGATTGCATTTTGCTGTGTATTTTTTATCTAAATGTTCATGCATGCTATTAATATGATTTTCATTATGTACTATAATTATAATTTGTATTCTATACTTTGAATAAGATTTTTAAACCACTTATTTTATTGATCACTATATTCTAATGTATGTGTATCTTCTTATCATACAGAAATATACAGGGTAAGCCTCTTAGTGCCTAATGATTTAAAATTTGTCAAGATGGATATGACACCAACCCTCTCATGGGAAGACCTCACAGAATTCTTTAAAAAAAAGGGATTGAACCTGAAAAACCTTGCAAGCAGGAAACTTAACTCTCCAGAAAGTAGTGACGCGTACTAGAATGCAGAATCTTGCAGAGGAGAGCAAATATGAACTGGAGTCCCTAGCACTGATAATATGTTTCTGAAGCACATATAAAATAACACTATTTTCTGAAAAATTAGAAAGTTGCTTAACATTGCATGCTCTATCTGAATCATGAAAGAAAAGTTGTGGGTTTCATATCCCTTTAAGTGGGTAAAGCTTAATTTTCTACTCATCCACTGCAATTTATTATTAATCTGGAACTGACTAGTGTGTACATTTTTGCACGTATATATTGCAATCAACTTCTTTGGATCCAAAATTATATGACTGTGTATAATATGTTAAAATAGGTATTTACTAAAAATGCGTTATATATTTGTTT
The DNA here is from genome assembly GCF_027579735.1 of Bombina bombina. Classification (NCBI taxonomy): domain Eukaryota; kingdom Metazoa; phylum Chordata; class Amphibia; order Anura; family Bombinatoridae; genus Bombina; species Bombina bombina. The sequence goes on along the minus strand of NC_069503.1, from coordinate 608,759,019 downwards.
TTGTTTTTTTTCTTTCCTATATTTTTATCTTGTAAGGGAGTCTAACTGCCATATATATTGGAGTTAATTTGGAAACATTTCCTTTCCTATTGAATTAATGCAGAAAATAAATAGAATAGATGAACTAAAGATGGCCCCTTGGCAAAAAGCCTAGATTTTTTTAAACAGCTGATCCAAAACCTGACAAACAACATTGAGGTTGACTGTTGCCAATCAATAAATAAAAAAATATATATTAATACCAGCCATTCTGTTTTGCATTTCATGTATTTGTTTTTTTTTTAAATAAAATAAGCATTGTGAGTTCAATTTATATGTTGCTGAGATGAGTCAGAAATAAAATGCAAAGTTTACAGTTAACATAAGATTTATCTATTTTGCCAGAAAATTACCCAACCCAGTTGTGTGCTAACCCTTAAACATTGCTATCTGCTTCAATTGCCATAGTTTTGCTCCATTAAAGACTCTGACCACTACACCTGAACATCTGGTATAGAAAATCTGATTCCTAATATAAAACCTTTACTTCTACCCATATGGAATAGCAAATAGATTCCAGATATACAACGAAAACAATGTGCTTTTTGCACTTTACACATGGCTGTGGTAAAAACAAATATGCAAGGGGGGTCAACTTATTTAGCATTTCCTTTTGTTATTTTTTTTTTCTAAATATTAATAGCTAATACAACTTTTAATATCATGCATGCCCAGATGGACACAATACATTTATATAGATTTTTTTTTTTTATTTAAAGCAAGAAATTATATACACAAGCAATAGTAGCATATGATTTTATATTATATGTATTATATGTTTATACATTTAAATAAATGTTTAAAAAGTGCTCTTTCATGTGCAATTTTTTTTTTAGAATTGATTGTCCCTATAAACAGACATTAAACACTTGGGTGTAAAATTGTGTTTTGTCTCACAATCCCGAGAGAGACCAAAAAACGTAAAGTCTGTTTTTAGGAATCAAGCAAATTGCTTGCAATTAGATTTTCAGCATTAGTAGGCTACAAAATGTAATTTTTGGCCTCTCTAGGAAATGTTGGACAAGCATAGTTTTCTGGCATGTAATTGACAAGAGTCCATGAGCTAGTGACGTATGGGATATAAAATCCTACCAGGAGGGGCAAAGTTTCCCAAACCTCAAAATGCCTACAAATACACCCCTCACCACACTCACAATTCAGTTTTACAAACTTTGCCTCCTATGGAGGTGGTGAAGCAAGTTTGTGGTAAGATTTCTACGTTGATATGCGCTTCTCAGCATTTTGAAGCCCGATTCCTCTCAGAGTACAGCGAATGTCAGAGGGACGTGAAGGGAGTATCACCTATTGAATGCAATGATTTCCCTAACGGGTGTCTATTTCATAGGTTCTCTGTTATCGGTCGTAGAGATTCATCTCCTACCTCCCTTTTCAGATCGACGATATACTCTCATATACCATTACCTCTACTGATAACTGTTTCAGTACTGGTTTGGCTATCTGCTATATGTGGATGGGTGTCTTTTGGTAAGTATGTTTTTTATTACTTAAGACACCCCAGCTATGGTCTGGAACTTTATGCATTTATATAAAGTTCTAAATATATGTATTGTACTTATATTTGCCATGAGTCAGGTTCATGTATTTCCTTGTGCAGACTGTCAGTTTCATATTTGGGAAATAAAACATATTAAGAAATATTTTTTATACCTAGTGTTTAGTCTTTTTTCAAATTGACTACTTTTTACTCTTTCAAATTGCGGGCAGCATTGGTCCCGGGGGTGCGCCAAATGCTAGACTTCATTGCGCCATTCTTGGCGCGAGAATTTTTTTGGCACTAAAAGTACGTCCGTTGACGCAAGTTCGTCACTTCCGGCGTCGTAGTTGACGCGGAAGTCTTACACACGGTTGTGTCGTTAGTGACGCAAGTGTGTCATTTCCATATGTTTTTGGCGCCAAAAATGTTTTCTCTCACGTTGTGCGTCATTCTTGGCGCCAAATTTTTCACTAGTTTTATACCCCATTGCTGTTTGCCTCTTGCCTTTCCCTATGTCAGAGGGCTATGCTGTTTGCATTTTTTTCCCATTCCTGAAACTGTCATATAAGGAAATTGATAATTTTGCTTTATATGTTGTTTTTTCTTTTACATTTTTGCAAGATGTCTCAATCTGATCCTGCCTCAGAAGTATCTGTTGGAACGTTGTTGCCTGACATCGGTTCTACCAAAGCTAAGTGCATTTGTTGTAAGATTGTGAAAATTATATCTCCGAATGTCATTTGTAATAGTTGTCATGCATGATAAACTTTTACATGCAGAGAATGTATCCATCAGTAATAGTACATTGCCAGTTGCAGTTCCTTCAACTTCTAATGTACATGATATACCTATGAATTTTAAAGAATTTGTTACTGATTCTATTCAGAAGGCTTTGTCTGCATTTCTGCCTTCTAATAAACGTAAAAGGTCTTTTAAAACTTCTCATAAAGTTGATGAAATTTTAAATGACCGGCAAAATAATGATTTATCCTCCTCTGATGAGGATCTATCTGATTCAGAAGATCCTTCCTCAGATATTGACACTGACAACTCTACTTATTTGTTTAAAATAGAGTATATTCATTCTTTGTTAAAAGAAGCGTTAATTACTTTGGATATTGAGGAAGCTGGTCCTCTTGACATTAAGACTAGTAAGCGTTTAAATGCTGTTTTTAAACCTCCTGTGGTTACTCCAGAGGTTTTTTTCCTATTCCTGATGCTATTTCTGATATGATTTCTAAGGAATGGAATAAGCTAGATACTCCTTTTATTCCTTCTTCAAGGTATAAAAAATTGTATCCTTTACCAGCAATTTCTATAGAGTTTTAGGAAAAGATCCCCAAAGTTGATGGGGCTATTTCTACTCTTGATAAACGTACCACTATTCCTATGGAAGACAGTACTTCTTTTAAAGATCCTTTAGATAGGAAACTTGAATCCTATTTAAGGAAAGCCTATTTATAGTCAGGTCATCTTCTCAGGCCTGCAATTTCTTTGGCTGATGTTGCGGCTGCATCACTTTTTGGTTGGAGAATTTAGCGCAACAAGAATTGGATTCTGAAATATCTAGCATTGTTCGTTTACTGCAACATGCTAATCATTTTATTTGTGATGCCATTTTTGATATTATCAAAATTGATGTTAGATCCATATCTTTAGCTATTTTAGCTAGAAGAGCTTTGTGGCTTAAATCTTGGAATGCTGATATGACATCTAAGTCCAGATTATTATCTCTTTCTTTCCAAGGTAATAATTTATTTGGTTCTCAGTTGGATTCTATTATTTCAGCTGTTACTGGAGGAAAGGGTTTTTTTCTGCCTCAGGATAAAAATCCTAAGGGTAAATCTAAGGCTTCTAACCGTTTTCGTTCCTTTCGTCAAAATAAGGAACAAAAATCAAATCCTTCCCCCAAGGAATCTGTTTCCAATTGGAAACCTTCCTCAAATTGGAATAAATCCAAGCCATTTAAGAAACCAAAGTCAGCCCTTAAGTCCGCATGAAGGTGCGGCCCTCATTCCAGCTCAGCTGGTAGGGGCAGATTAAGGTTTTTCAAGGATTTTTGGATAAATTCTGTCCAAAATCAATGGAAATAGAGCATTGTCACTCAAGGGTATCGAATAGGATTCAGAGTAAGACCTCCTGTGAGAAGATTTTTTTCTCTCACGTATCCCAGCAAATCCAGTAAAAGCTCAGGCTTTCCTGAAGTGTGTTTCAGACCTGGAGTCTTCAGGGGTAATCATGCCGGTTCCTTTTCAGGAACAGGGTCTGGGGTTTTATTCAAATCTATACATTGTCCCAAAGAAGGAAAATTCATTCAGACCAGTTCTGGATCTGAAAATATTGAATCACTATGTAAGAGTACCAACTTTCAAGATGGTGACTATAAGGACTATTCTGCCTTTTGTTCAGCAAGGACATTATATGTCTACAATAGACTTGCAGGATGCATACCTTCATATTCTGATTCATCCAGAACATTATCAGTTCCTGAGATTCTCTTTTCTAGACAATCATCACCAATTTGTTGCTCTTCCATTTGGCCTAGCAACAGCTCCAAGAATATTTTCAAAGGTTCCAGGTGCCCTACTCTCTGTAATCAGAGAGCAGGGTATTGCAGTGTTTTCTTATTTGGACGATATCTTGGAACTAGCTCAGTTTTTACGTTCTGCAGAATCTCACACGAAATCAACTAGTGTTGTTTCTTCAAAGACATGGTTGGAGGATCAATTTACCAAAAAGTTTCTTGATTCCTCAGACAAGGGTCACCTTCTTAGGTTTCCAGATAGATTCAGTGTCCATGACTCTGTCTCTAACAGACAAGAGACGTTTGAAATTGGTTGCAGCCTGTCGGCACCTTCAGTCTCAGTCATTCCCTTCAGTGGCTATGTGTATGGAAGTTTTAGGCCTCATGACTGCAGCATCGGACGCAATTCCTTTTGCTCGTTTTCACATGAGACCTCTCCAGCTTTGTATGCTGAATCAATGGTGCAGGGATTATACAAATATATCACAGTTAATATCCTTAAATCCCAATATTCAACACTCTCTGACGTGGTGGTTAAATCACCAGCATTTAGTTCAAGGGGCTTCCTTTGTTCGGCCAACCTGGACTGTGATCACTACAGATGCAAGTCTTTCAGGTTGGGGAGCTGTTTGGGGATCTCTGACAGCACAAGGGGTTTGGAAATCTCAAGAGGCGAGATTACCAATCAATATTTTTGAACTCTGTGCAATTCTCAGAACTCTTCAGTTTTGGCCTCTGTTGAAGATAGAACCATTCATTTGCTTTCAGACAGACAATATCACAACTGTGGCATATGTCAATCATCAGGGTGGGACTCACAGTCCCCAAGTACTGAAAGAAGTATCTCGGATACTTGCTTGGGTGGAATCCAGCTCCTGTCTAATCTCTGCGGTGCATATCCCAGGTGTAGACAATTGGGAGGCGGATTATCTCAGCCGTCAGACTTTACATCCAGGGGAGTGGTCTCTCCATCCAGATGTATTTTCTCAGATTGTTCAGATGTGGGGTCTTCCAGAGATAGATCTCATGGCCTCTCATCTAAACAAGAAACTTCCCAGATACCTGTCCAGGTCCAGGGATGTTCAGGCAGAAGCAGTGGATGTGCTGAGACTTCCTTGGTGTTATCATCCTGCTTACATTTTTCCGCCTCTAGTTCTTCTTCCAAGAGTGATATCCAAAATCATCATGGAACAATAGTTTGTGTTGCTGGTGGCTCCAGCATGGCCACACAGCTTTTGGTATGTGGATCTTGTTCAGATGTCCAGTTGCCAACCTTGGCCACTTCCGTTAAGGCTGGACCTTCTATCTCAAGCTCCGTTTTTCCATCAGGATCTCAAATCATTAAATTTGAAGGTATAGAAATTGAACGCTTAGTACTAAGTCATAGAGGTTTCTCTGACTCAGTAATTGATACTATGTTACAAGCTCGTAAATCTGTCTCTAGAAAGATTTATTATCGAGTTTGGAAGACCTACATTTCCTGGTGTTCTTCTCATAAATTTTCTTGCCATTCTTTTAGAATTCCTAGAATTCTACAGTTTCTTCAGGATGGTTTGGATAAGGGTTTGTCTGCAAGTTCCTTGAAGGGACAAATCTCTGCCCTTTCTGTTGTATTTCATAGAAAGATTGCTAAACTTACTGTTATTCACTGTTTTGTACAGGCTTTAGTTCGTATTAAGCCCGTCATTAAATTCATTTCTCCTCCTTGGAGTCTTAATTTGGTTTTGAAGGCGTTGCAGGCTCCTCCATTTGAGCCTATTTTTGCAGACTTCGTTTAAATTTTTGCCTAAAGTTGTGAATTCTAACAACATTAGTAGAGAAATTGTTGTCCCTTCCTTGTGTCCTAATCCTAAGAATTCTATGGAATTACATTCTTTGGATGTGGTAAGAGCTTTGAAATATTATGTTGAAGCTACTATTTGTTATATTTTCTGGTCCTAGGAAAGGTCAGAATGCCTCTGCTATTTCCTTGGATTCTTGGTTAAAGCTTTTGATTCTTCAAGCTTATTAGGATTCGGGTCAGGCCCCGCCTCAGAGAATTACAGCTCATTCTACTAGATCAGTCTCCACTTCGTGGGCTTTTAAGAATGAAGCTTCAGTTGATCAGATTTGCAAAGCAGCAACTTGGTCTTCTTTGCATACATTTACTAAATTCTACCATTTTGATGTATTTGCTTCGTCAGAAGCAGTTTTTGGTAGAAAAATTCTTCAGGCAGCTGTTTAAGTTTCATTCTTCTGCTGATGTTTTAAGTTTTTCTTTTTATTATGAGAATAACTTATATTTTAGGTTGTGGATTATTTTTTCAGCGAGAAATGGCTGTTGTTTATTTTTATCCCTCCCTCTCTAGTGACTCTTGAGTGGAGTTCCACATCTTGGGTATTGATATCCCATACGTAATTGGGATATATAATTTATGTAAGAATTTACCTGATAAATTCATTTCTTTCATATTGGCAAGAGTCCATGAGGCCCACCCTTTTTATGGTGGTTATGATTTTTTTGTATAAAGCACAATTATTTCCAAATTCCTTTGTTGATGCTTTTTACTCCTTTCTTTATCACCCCACTTCTTGGCTATTGGTTAAACTGAATTGTGGGTGTGGTGAGGGGTGTATTTATAGGCATTTTGAGGTTTGGGAAACTTTGCCCTTCCAGGTAGGATTGTATATCCCATACGTCACTAGCTCATGGACTCTTGCCAATATGAAAGAAATGAATTTCTCAGGTAAATTCTTACATAAATTATGTTTTTTACACAAAAGCAAGAGGCGTTTAATGGCCTTTTAACATAAATTTATTAAACCTGTTGAAGACTATTCGAGCAATGTTGATTTTTTAATTTTTAAAGTGCTAATTATGGGACAGATTACTAGTGGCATTCTATTTAGCGCTCCCACTCGAACATAAATCTCGCTAGAAGTAATAATTTTGCGCACCTCGCTAACTTCTCTCTATAGAAGAAAATAGAGAGCGTAGAAGAAAAAAACTAACACCTATTGCTTGTGCGCTAACCTGACAGAAGATATTCATATTTCACTTTACAATGTTCTCCACTTACAGAACAATGTGATTTTAATTGTAAATATATATATATATATATATATATATATATTCATCCGAGCTGGTATAGCACTCACAGTAACATTAGTATAAACATATTCTGTATCATGCCCGGGGTACTTTAAAAGGCAAAAAGTATCCAAAAAGTAAAAAGCACTCACCGGGTCTTGAAATCAAACACCGGTTTAATAAATGTGACGTTTCGTGGTTGCCCCCGTCCTCAGACAATATTTACAGAGAAGTGAACAAACTTACCCCATCTATCAGAACCCAGCTCCCATCTGCGGTACTGTTGGCGACGTTCCGGAAGTCGAGCAACCGCGTAGTGCATGCCTCCATCATAGGTTGCCGTGGCAACCGGACACCATGCGGCAGACCTGTGTTAAATTAAAAACAATGTAACAGAATATAGCGAAAGCGTGCAGGCAGTACAATTACATACAATTCTTTACCCATTATGTGTGTTATAGAAATGGGAGAACACTAACATGTATTCTAAATGTCATTATTGATGGGGCTGCATGATATTAGTAAAGGCCTTATGATGTAAATAAGGGCAAAAGTAAGGGCAAAAATCAATAGTTCAAAACATAGGGATCCATATTCGTCCTAACTGCGTGAACATCAAAAATTGGCCATTTATCTAACAGTATGCTATAATATCTATATAGACTGTTTACAGCCAATAATTATTAAAGAGCATTTAACCCCTTGTATGCCTATAAGTATCAAGCAGAAAAGGTAAACCCATCGTTGCACTGATGGCATGAGTGAACATAATAATCAATGGGGAATATGTGTATAAATTAAGACTAGTATACTAAACTAGTACTAAATACAAGCGGAAAATAACTAGGATTGAAGGAAAGATTGGTTCATAAGGAAAAATCTTCTAAACGTAAATCTATCTATCTATCTATCTATCTATATATATTTATATATATATATTATTGTTATCATTTATTTCTAAAGCGCTAGCAGATTATGCAGCGCTATACAAAGAATAAAAAACATTACAGGGATACAGTAATACACAAACAAGTACAGTAGGGGTAAATAACAGTCGTAGGTGTGATAATTCAGTTATACAAAAAGAGAGGAATGCCCTGCCCTTGAGCACAATCAGTAGTAGTTCACTTTAAACACAAAGTGGCCTGCAGGTAGAAAGGCTCTAAAGCTTACAATCTAAAGGAATGGACACAGAAGGTAAGGGAGAAAGGTAATATGTCTGATATAAGCAGACTGAACTGAGAGCGAGTGATGACATGGGGGGGTGAGGTGACTGCGCAAGTGAGGTTTGGAAAAGTGTAAAAGAATGTGGCAAAATGGCAGTACAAAGGCTGTGAGTCTGAAGTGGTTTCTCTATCCTGGATTATTAGTGACAGCTGCCCATAATTACTGTTAGAAGGTGTGTGTATATATTAAGGTAAACAATAGGGTGGGTGGTGGTAGGAAGGGATTGGAGGGCTAGTGTCTGCAAATCTAGAGTCTGATGTCAAGTGTGAGGCTTGTAAAATGTCTTTGCAAATTTGGAGTTTGATGCTAGGTGTGAGGCTGTGGAAAGAGAGAGGAGGGTAAACATGGGAGGAGGAGTTTGAGACACAGCAGAGTGGGGAGAAAAAGTTTGGAAACAAAGATTGGAGACAAAGGTTGTATAAAAAGATTGGAATATTACAATGAGATTTAAAAATAATTCCATGATAGCCCAACAGAAATATGAAATATTTGGACTCAGTATCTTGATTGGAGAGAGGCCAGTCAGGTGAATTACCTGGTAAAATGTCTCTGCAAATCTGGAGTCTGATGCTAGGTGTGAGGCTTGTAAAATGTCTTTGCAAATCATATATATATATACAGGGAGTGCAGAATTATTAGGAAAGTTGTATTTTTGAGGATTAATTTTATTATTGAACAACAACCATGTTCTCAATGAACCCAAAAAACTCATTAATATCAAAGCTGAATATTTTTGGAAGTAGTTTTTAGTTTGTTTTTAGTTTTAGCTATTTTAGGGGGATATCTGTGTGTGCAGGTGACTATTAGTGTGCATAATTATTAGGCAACTTAACAAAAAACAAATATATACCCATTTCAATTATTTATTTTTACCAGTGAAACCAATATAACATCTCAACATTCACAAATATACATTTCTGACATTCAAAAACAAAACAAAAACAAATCAGTGACCAATATAGCCACCTTTCTTTGCAAGGACACTCAAAAGCCTGCCATCCATGGATTCTGTCAGTGTTTTGATCTGTTCACCATCAACATTGCGTGCAGCAGCAACCACAGCCTCCCAGACACTGTTCAGAGAGGTGTACTGTTTTCCCTCCTTGTAAATCTCACATTTGATGATGGACCACAGGTTCTCAATGGGGTTCAGATCAGGTGAACAAGGAGGCCATGTCATTAGATTTTCTTCTTTTATACCCTTTCTTGCCAGCCACGCTGTGGAGTACTTGGACGCGTGTGATGGAGCATTGTCCTGCATGAAAATCATGTTTTTCTTGAAGGATGCAGACTTCTTCCTGTACCACTGATTGAAGAAGGTGTCTTCCAGAAACTGGCAGTAGGACTGGGAGTTGAGATTGACTCCATCCTCAACCCGAAAAGGCCCCACAAGCTCATCTTTGATGATACCAGCCCAAACCAGTACTCCACCTCCACCTTGCTGGCGTCTGAGTCGGACTGGAGCTCTCTGCCCTTTACCAATCCAGCCACGGGCCCATCCATCTGGCCCATCAAGACTCACTCTCATTTCATCAGTCCATAAAACCTTAGAAAAATCAGTCTTGAGATATTTCTTGGCCTAGTCTTGACGTTTCAGCTTGTGTGTCTTGTTCAGTGGTGGTGGTCTTTCAGCCTTTCTTACCTTGGCCATGTCTCTGAGTATTGCACACCTTGTGCTTTTGGGCACTCCAGTGATGTTGCAGCCCTGAAATATGGCCAAACTGGTGGCAAGTGGCATCTTGGCAGCTGCACGCTTGACTTTTCTCAGTTCATGGGCAGTTATTTTGCGCCTTGGTTTTTCCACAAGCTTCTTGCGACCCTGTTGACTATTTTGAATGAAACGCTTGATTGTTCGATGATCACGCTTCAGAAGCTTTGCAATTTTAAGAGTGCTGCATCCCTCTGCAAGATATCTCACTATTTTTGACTTTTCTGAGCCTGTCAAGTCCTTCTTTTGACCCATTTTGCCAAAGGAAAGGAAGTTGCCTAATAATTATGCACACCTGATATAGGGTGTTGATGTCATTAGACCACACCCCTTCTCATTACAGAGATGCACATCACCTAATATGCTTAATTGGTAGTAGGCTTTCGAGCCTATACAGCTTGGAGTAAGACAACATGCATAAAGAGGATGATGTGGTCAAAATACTCATTTGCCTAATAATTCTGCACTCCCTGTAATATAATATATACATACATACAGATATTTAGACATGTATGTATATATACATTATAGCCCTTTGAGGTCAAACACCTTGTCATATCAGATGGTGTTTATTTGAATGTAACTGTATTTTAAAACACATTTATGTTGTTTTTAGTGCAACTTTTTTTAAAGCACTTCCCTTTACACAAGTGTTTCAGTTGCACTAACCTGAAGAGCGTAAAATATGATTGTGATCTCGTGATTGCGTTTGCTTTCAACTTGTAATATGTGCGCTGTTTCCACTGATATCACTCACATGCAGCAGTTAGTGCGCCACTTGTAATCTAGCCCTATATTTTTAAGAATCAGACCCAGAGAAATCATTCACTTTACATATAAATCCTAAAGTTAATTGTTTAAAGGGACATTATTGTTTATGAAGCAACTATATTTAAACAGAAAAAAAGCTGATTAAATTAAGATTGAATCTAACATAAAGTGTAGGTGTGCATATAAACTTCCTGAGTATTAGTGGCTCATTGATTAATAAAGACAATTCCAACAGATTATTGGTGGACAGGAACACATCTCCACACCATAAAATCACAATGCCCTTTTTTATTTTTAAATATGAATTCACTGATTAAATTGAGAGCAAAATAAATGCAAACATTTAATGGACAATTATTAAAGTTTACACAAGGACTTTAAAATCAATATTTAAAAATTACATTGAAAGAACATAATAGTCATAATTGAAATGTGTATGAGTGTATTTCAATTATGTATAACACATTTTTTGCAGTATATTTGTATTACCAAAAATGCTTCTAGCAAAAGTTATTACTGGTTTAGGGGCATATGTACATATGCTATGAATGCTCAGTGCACCTGCATTCAAACACAGCATCTGCTCAGAGAACCATTGATGGCATGTATGGTGCAAATGGTGTAATTGTCTTTGAGAAACACACCATCTCTAGTGTTATGAGCAAGCACTATGTTTGAATGCAGCTGCATTGGGCATATTTAGCATATGCACATATGCCCCTAGAACATTGATAGCTTTTTGTAGAAGCGTTTTTGCTAATACAAGAATAATGCAAAAATGCTTCATCTTATAATGTTATTAGAAACTAGATAATGCACATTTCAATTTTTACTGTTATGTCCTAAGTATTGTAGTCTAGGCACATTTCCCTTAGTAATTAATCTCCCAGATTGAATAAAGGGATCAGTAGTAGTTAAATTACAGTTTTAAACTGATAATAAAACTCTAACCATTTGTGAAGCTGTTTTGTAGTATTTATTAGTTTAAAGGATTGTTGATGCCACCTAGTGTTTTAATTGTTGTCACCACATTGTACAATGCCAGTCTATCACTATTTTAAATACCCACTAAGAGTACAAGATTATCTTAATTAAAGCAATGTAATTAAATACATGCCCTAATTTTGTGATATTAACCCTTGATATGTGCTTAACCACCCAAAAGGGAATAAATATATGCTCTTATTTTGTAATATTAACCCTTGATATTTGCTTAACCTCTTAAATGGATTAAACACATAAGTATTGTGCTTTTTGGGAGTTGCAAGCTTTGCGGTTTCCAAGCAGAACGCGGTAAGTGAGACAATCAGGGGCGCGATCCGATATAGATCGCAGTTTGCGGCGCAAGCGAGGGAACCGGCGTCGCCCGCAGTTTCAGCTCGCAACTCGAGCTATCCTATATAAGTCGCCGTCAGATGCTAACGTGCCGTAAGTCTGACAAACCAGCGATGTCCAGAAATCTGCGCAAGTACAAATTTCTGGCGTCGCCAGTGACTTGCGGCACGTTAGAAACTGCCGGCGCCTATAAAACCTGACTAAAGTCTAAAACACCCGCACTGTCTAACACGCCTCCCTAACATAGCCCGACAAGTCTAACACGCCTCCCTAACATAGCCCGACACGTCTAACCCTCTATCCGCTATCCCCCCTCACTATCCTAACAATAAAAAAGCTATTAACCCCTAAACCGCCGCTCCCGTACCACGCCGCAACCTAATAAAGTTATTAACCCCTAAACCGCCGCTCCCGTACCCCGCCGCCAGCTATATTATATCTATAACCCCCTAAAGTGAGCCCCTAACACCGCCGCCATCTATATTAAAATTATTAACCCCTAATGTAAGCCCCTTACACCGCCGCCATCTCTATTAAAATGATTAACCCCTAATTTAATCTACCTACCCCGCCGCCAGCTATATTATCTATATTAACCCTAAGTATATTATAGTTAATATAGGTATTACATTATATATATTAACTATATTAACCCTAATATAATTAGCCAATAGAATGCAAGCTCAATATGATTGGCTGTTCGGATCAGCCAATCGGATTGAACTTGAATCTGATTGGCTGATTCAATCAGCCAATCAGATTTTCTAACTTAATTCCGATTGGCTGATAGAATCCTATCAGCCAATCGGAATTCGGCGGACGCCATCTTGGATGACGTCATTTAAAGGTACCTCATTCGTAGTTCAGTAGTCGGCTGGGATGGATGCTCCGCGGCGGCGGAGCGAAGAAAGAAGATTGAAAATGCCGCCGGAAGAATGAAGACTTTGCTGCCGCTTGGAGGAAGACGTCGCCGGAGGAAGAATTCTTCTTTGCCGCTTGGAGGAAGACATCGCCGGAGGAAGAATTCTTCTTTGCCGCTTGGAGGAAGACATCGCCCGGATCGGATCAGGAGTTCGGCCCGGTGTGGTGAAGACAAGGTAGGGAGATCTTCAGGGGGGTAGTGTTAGGCTTTTTTAAGGGGGGTTTGGGTGGTTTTAGAATAGGGGTATGTGGGTGGTGGGTTGTAATGGGGGGTATTGTATTTGTATGCAAAAGAGCTGAATTCTTTGGGGCATGCCCCACAAAAGGCCCTTTTAAGGGCTGGTAAGGTAAAGAGCTTTGAAATTTGTTTAATTTAGAATAGGGCAGGGATTTTTTTTTATTTTGGGGGTTTATTATTTTATTAGGGGGCTTAGAATAGGTGTAATTAGCTTAAAAATCTTGTAATCTTTTTTTTATTTTTTGTAATTTAGTGTTTGTTTTTTTTTGCAATTTAGTTTAGTTAATTTAATTGTATTTTTAGATAGATGTTTGTAGTTTATTTAATTTATTGCTAGTGTAGGTGTATTTGTAACTTAGGTTAGGATTTATTTTACAGGTAATTGGGTAATTATTTTAACTAGGTAGATATTAAATAGTTAATAACTATTTAATAGCTATTATACCTACTTAAAATAATTAACAATTTACCTGTAAAATAAATATTAACCCTAACATAGCTACAATGTAATTATTAATTATATTGTAGCTATCTTAGGGTTTATTTTATAGGTAAGTATTTAGATTTAAATAGGAATATTTTAGTTTATAAATGAATTAGATTAATTTAATATAAATTTAGTTAGGGGTGTTAGGGTTAGATAGAGTTAATATAGTTAATATAAATACTATAGTAACTATATTAACTATATTAACCCTAATATAATTAGGGTTAATATAGTTAATATATATAATGTAATACCTATATTAACTATAATATACTTAGGGTTAATATAGATAATATAGCTGGCGGCGGGGGAGGTAGATTAAATAAGGGGTTAATCATTTTAATAGAGATGGCGGCAGTGTAAGTGGCTTACATTAGGGGTTAATAATATTAACATAGCTGGCGGCGGTATAGGGGGATTAGATTAGGGGTTAATAATTTTTATATAGGTGGCGGCGGTGTAAGGGGTCAGATTAGGGGATAGATAAGGTAGATGACAGCGGTGTAAGGGGTTCTAATTAGGGGATAGATAAGGTAGATGGCGGCGGTTTTAGGGGCTCACAGTAGGGGGTTAGTTTATGTAGATGGCGGCGGGGTCCGGGAGCGGCGGTTTAGGGGTTAATAACTTTATTAGGGATTTCGGGAGGGGGGGGATCGCGGTTGACAGGGAGATAGACATTGCGCATGAGTTAGGTGTTAGGTTTATTTTAGAAGATCGCGGTTGACAGGGAGATAGACATTGCGCATGCGTTAGGTGTTAGGTTTATTTTAGAAGATCGCGGTTGACAGGGAGATAGACATTGCGCATGCGTTAGGTGTTAGGTTTATTTTAGAAGATCGCGGTTGACAGGGAGATAGACATTGCGCATGCGTTAGGTGTTAGGTTTATTTTAGAAGATCGCGGTTGACAGGGAGATAGACATTGCACATGCGTTAGGTGTTAGGTTTATTTTAGAAGATCGCGGTTGACAGGGAGATAGACATTGCGCATGCGTTAGGTGTTAGGTTTATTTTAGCAGCCAGTTTAGGGAGTTACGGGGCTCCAATAGTCTGCGTAAGGCTTCTTACGGCTGCTTTTTGTGGCGAGGTGAAAATGGAGTAAGTTTTCTCCATTTTCGCCACGTAAGTCCTTACGCTGCATATTGGATACCAAACTGCGCGGGTTTGGTATACCTGCCTATAGCCCAAAAAACTACGGGCGACGGCAGAAATATACGCGCGTAACTTCTAGGTTACGCCGTATATGTGATACCAAACCCGCGCAAATATTGGCGTCGCCGGCTTTTGCGGGCGACGATTTTTATCGGATGGACCCCCAGACGTGGTAGATGCACATAGCGCTTAATCGCCTGCCATGTTCTGCACGATAACTGCAAACATTGTTTAATCTATTTGATGGTGTTAAACATACAGGTCTAGGTCAAGCTAAAAAAAGTGTTATGGAGCACTAATGCCCCCCGCGCAAATTCCACTACACTTTCACTTTTGTGGTGAAATTACAAGTAGCTGTAATATTAATTGTACAGTAGATTATACATACACACATTTTTCTCTAACTGCCACACCTACAGTGAAATCCCCTTCTGATATTACCACCCTAAACTCCACACAAAAAAAACCTACTTCTACTAACTACCTAATTGCTTAATGCAAATCTTCTTCAGTATTAAAGGGCCACTAAACCCAAAATCTTTCTTTCATGATCCAGATAGAGAATAGAAATTTGAACAACATTCCAATTTACTTCTATTATTTATTTTGCTTCATTTTTTAGATATCCTTAGTTGAAGAAAAAGCAATGCACATGGTGAGCCAATCACACGAGGCTTCTATGTGCAGCAACCAATCAGCAGCTACTGAGCATATCTAGATATGCTTTTCAGCAAAGAATATCAAGAAAATAAAACAAATTAGATAATAGAAGTAAATTAGAAAGATATTTAAAATGACATTCTCTTTCTAAATCATGAAAGAAAAAATGTGGGTTTCATGGCCCTTTAATCCCTAACCGCCAAACCATCCATCATTAAAAATCCCCCATGTTATTAAAGGGACAGTCAACTACAACATTTTTGTTGTTTAAAAAGATAGATAATCCCTTTATTCCCCATTACCCAGTTTTTCATAACCAACATGTTTATATTAATACACTTTTTACCTCTGTGATTACCTTGTATCTAAGCCTCTTTTGACAGCCCCCTGATCACATGACTTTTTATGTATTATCTATTGACTTGCATTTAGTATTGTGTTGTGCTAAATCTTAAATAGCTCCTCAGGTGTAAACACAATGTTATCAATATGGTCCACATGAACTAGCAGTCTCTTGTTGTGAAAAGCAAATAAAAAAAGCATGTGATAAGAGGCTGTCTTTAGTGGCTTAGAAACAGGTAAAAATGTAGAGGTTTAAATGTTATAAAGTATATTATTATAACAATGTTGGTTGTGCAAAGCTGGGGAATGGGCAGTAAAGGCATTATCTATCTTTTTAAACAATAACAGTTTTGGTGTTGATTGTCCCTTTAACCCTAATCACACATAATCACCTCTCACTGAAGACTCACGCACACAAAGCAAGATGAGACCCTTCACTTAAACTGGCCCTTACTTAAGACCCATCTTGCTCCACTGCAAGCCCCCACCTAAACATCCAAAACCCACTAAGTTATATATTGATGGTGTTAAACATAAAGGTCTAGGTCAAGCTAAAAAAGTGTTATATATAGTTATAAGTTATATATAGCAAAAACAGTTACATAAACTTAGTTAAGGGATATGAAACCCAAACTTTTTCTTCATTACTTCATTATCAAATTTGCTTCAATCTTTTGGTATCCTATGCACTACTAGGAGCTAGCTGAATACATGCAGTGAACCAATGAAAGGATCCTATATGTCCAGCTACCAATCGCCAGTTAGCTCCCAATAATGCATTGCTGCTCCTGAGCCTACCTAGGTATGCTATTCAACTAATGATACCAAGAGAACAAAGAAAATTTGATAATAGAAGTACATTGGACATTTTTTGAAAATCACATGCTCTGTCTGAATCATGAAAGAAAAATTTGGGGTTTCATATCCCTTTAGCTACTTGTCAGTAATGCAGAAATGGGGGGGTAGTTATCAAGCCGTCTACTTTTCTGGCTTCGCCGGCCCAATACGCCCGCCTAAGCTCGCCTCACATCGCCGCAGCGGACCTGAAAAAGTACGCCTAAGTTATCAAATAAAGCTGTCAAAAAGCCGCGGGGCGATGAGCAGCGGACTGTGACAGTTATCACTCATCCGATCTCGCTGCCCTTCGGCTTTTTCCCAGCTTTATTGCTAGCCTGTCACTAAGCACTCACACTAAACTACACTGTTCTATCCCTATACCGGCGCCCCCGGAGCTCCCGCAACTAAATCAAGTTATTAACCCCTAAACCGCCGCTCCTAGACCCTCTCGCAACTCTGATAAATGTATTAACCCCTAAACCGCCACTCCTGGACACCGCTGCCACCTACAGTATACCTAGTAACCCCTATCCTGACCCCCTACACCGTCGCCCTCTATTATAAAATTATTAACCCCTATCCTGCTGATCCCGCACCTCTCCGCAACTAAATAAATAGTTTAACCCCTAAACCGCCGCTCCCTGAACCCGCCGCGACCTATATTAAACCTATTAACCCCTATCCTGCCCCCCCTACACCGTCGCCACCTATAATAAATTTAATAACCCCTAATCTGCCCCCCCTACACCGTCGCCACCTATAATAAATTTATTAACCCCTAATCTGCCCCCCACTACACCACCGCCACTGTAATAAAATTATTAACCCCTAAACCTAAGTCTAACCCTAACCCTAACGCCCCCCTAACTTAAATATTAATTAAATAAATCTAAATAAATTAACTCTTATTAACTAAATGAATCCTATTTAAAACTAAATACTTATCTTTAAAATAAACCCTAATATAGCTACAATATAAATAATAATTATATTCTAGCTATCTTAGGATTTATTTGTATTTTACAGGCAACTTTCAATTTATTTTAACCAGGTACAATAGCTATTAAATAGTTATTAACTAATTAATAGCTTACCTAGCTAAAATAAAGAGAAATGTACCTGTTAAATAAATCCTAACCTAAGTTACAATAACACCTAACACTACACTATACTTTAATAAATTATTCCTATTTAAAAATAAATACTTACCTGTAAAATAAACCCTAAGATAGCTACAATATAATTAATAATTATATTATAGCTATCTTAGGATTTATATTTATTTTACAGGTAACTTTGTATTTATTTTAGCTAGTTAGAATAGTTATTAAATAGTTATTAACTATTTAATAACTACCTAGCTAAAAGAAATACAAAATTACCTGTAAAATAAATCCTAACTTAAGTTACAATTAAACCTAATACTACACTATCATTAAATTAATTAAATAAACTACCTACAAATAACTACAATTAAATACAATTACATAAACTAACTAAAGTACAAAAAATAAAAAAGCTAAGTTACAAAAAATAAAAAAATAAGTTACAAACATGTTAAAAATATTACAACAATTTTAAGCTACTTACACCTAAATCAAGCCCCCTAATAAAATAATAAACCCCACCAAAATAAAAAAATGCCCTACCCTATTCTAAATTAAATACATTTCAAAGCTCTTTTACCTTACCAGCCCTTAAAAGGGCCATTTGTGGGGGCATGCCCCAAAGAAAACAGCTATTTTGCCTGTAAAAGAAAAATACAACCCCCCCCCCAACATTAAAACCCACCACCCACATACCCCTAATCTAACCCAAAACCCCCTTACAAAAACCTAACACTAATCCCCTGAAGATCATCCTACCTTTAGTTGTCTTCACTCAGCCGAGCCACCGATGGAACTGAAGAGGACATCCGGAGCGGAAGAAGTTAATCCTCCAAGCGGCGCTGAAGAAATCTTCCATCCGATGAAGTCATCATCCAGGCGGCGCTGAAGAAAAGTCTTCGATCCGGCCGATGTCATCTTCAAAGAGGCGCTGAAGAGGTCTTCTATCCGGGCGAAGTCATCTTCCAAGCCGGGTCTTGAATCTTCCTTCCGCCGACGCGGAACCACCTTCTTCACCGACGGACTATGACGAATGACGGCTCTTTTAAGGGACGTCATCCAAGATGGCGTCCCCTCAATTCCGATTGGCTGATAGGATTCTATCAGCCAATCGGAATTAAGGTAGGAAAATTCTGATTGGCTGATGGAATCAGCCAATCAGATTCAAGTTCAATCCGATTGGCTGATCCAATCAGCCAATCAGATTGAGCTCGCATTCTATTGGCTGATCGGAAAAGACAATAGAATGCGAGCTCAATCTGATTGGCTGATTCCATCAGCCAATCAGATTTTTCCTACCTTAATTCCGATTGGCTGATAGAATCCTATCAGCCAATCGGAATTGAGGGGACGCCATCTTGGATGACGTCCCTTAAAGGAGCCGTCATTCGTCGTAGTCCGTCGGTGAAGAAGGTGGTTCCGCGTCGGCGGAAGGAAGATTCAAGACCCGGCTTGGAAGATGACTTCGCCCGGATAGAAGACCTCTTCAGCGCCTCTTTGAAGATGACATCGGCCGGATCGAAGACTTTTCTTCAGAACCGCCTGGATGATGACTTCATCGGATGGAAGATTTCTTCAGCGCCGCTTGGAGGATTAACTTCTTCCGCTACGGATGTCCTCTTCAGTTCCATCGGTGGCTCGGCTGAGTGAAGACAACTAAAGGTAGGATGATCTTCAGGGGATTAGTGTTAGGTTTTTGTAAGGGGGGTTTGGGTTAGATTAGGGGTATGTGGGTGGTGGGTTTTAATGTTGGGGGGGGTTGTATTTTTCTTTTACAGGCAAAAGAGCTGTTTTCTTTGGGGCATGCCCCCACAAATGGCCGTTTTAAGGGCTGGTAAAGTAAAAGAGCTTTGAAATGTATTTAATTTAGAATAGGGTAGGGCATTTTTTTATTTTGGGGGGGTTTGTTATTTTATTAGGGGGCTTAGATTAGGTGTAAGTAGCTTAAAATTGTTGTAATATTTTTAACATGTTTGTAACTTATTTTTTTATTTTTTGTAACTTAGCTTTTTTAATTTTTTGTACTTTAGTTAGTTTATGTAATTGTATTTAATTGTAGTTATTTGTAGGTAGTTTATTTAATTAATTTAATGATAGTGTATTATTAGGTTTAATTGTAACTTAAGTTAGGATTTATTTTACAGGTAATTTTGTATTTCTTTTAGCTAGGTAGTTATTAAATAGTTATTAACTATTTAATAACTATTCTAACTAGCTAAAATAAATACAAAGTTACCTGTAAAATAAATATAAATCCTAAGATAGCTATAATATAATTATTAATTATATTGTAGCTATCTTAGGGTTTATTTTACAGGTAAGTATTTATTTTTAAATAGGAATAATTTATTAAAGTATAGTGTAGTGTTAGGTGTAATTGTAACTTAGGTTAGGATTTATTTAACAGGTACATTTCTCTTTATTTTAGCTAGGTAAGCTATTAAATAGTTAATAACTATTTAATAGCTATTGTACCTGGTTAAAATAAATTGAAAGTTGCCTGTAAAATACAAATAAATCCTAAGATAGCTAGAATATAATTATTATTTATATTGTAGCTATATTAGGGTTTATTTTAAAGGTAAGTATTTAGTTTTAAATAGGATTCATTTAGTTAATAAGAGTTAATTTATTTAGATTTATTTAATTAATATTTAAGTTAGGGGGGCGTTAGGGTTAGGGTTAGACTTAGGTTTAGGGGTTAATAATTTTATTACAGTGGCGGCGGCGTAGTGGGGGGCAGGATAGGGGTTAATAAATTTATTATAGGTGGCGACGGTGTAGGGGGGGCAGATTAGGGGTTAATAAATTTATTATAGGTGGCGACGGTGTAGGGGGGGCAGGATAGGGGTTAATACATTTAATATAGGTTGCGGCGGGTTCAGGGAGCGGCGGTTTAGGGGTTAATACATTTATTATAGTTGCGGTGGGCTCCGGGAGCGGCGGTTTAGGGGGTAATACATTTATTTAGTTGCGGCGGTGTAGGGGGGACAGATTAGTGGTGTTTAGACTCGGGGTACATGTTAGGGTGTTAGGTGTAGACAGCTCCCATAGAAATCAATGGGATGTCTGTCAGCAGCAAACTTGTACTTTCGCTATGGTCAGACTCCCATTGATTCCTATGGGATCCGCCGCCTCCAGGGGTGGCGGATTGAAAACCAGGTACGCTGGGCCGTAAAAGTGCCGAGCGAGCGTACCTGCTAGTTTTTTGATAACTAGCAAAAGTAGTGAGAATGTGCCGCACTTGTGTGCGGAACATCTGGAGTGACGTAAGAATCGATCTGTGTCGGACTGAGTCCGGCGGATCGATGCTTACGTTACAAAATTCTACTTTTGCCGGTCTCGAGCCTTTGATAACTAAGGCGTATCAGCCTCGCCACAAATACGCTGCGGAATTCCAGCGTATTTGAGGTTGACGGCTTGATAACTAGGCCCCATGGTATGCTGTTTCAAATTAGAGAATGCCATTTTCACATTAGAATTCCTTTTATTTAAAAAATTAATTATTAAAGCAAACTATTTTGTATTTTCTATTAAGTTGTAGAAAAATACCTTGTATTATGTTTCTCTATTACTTCTACAATATGTAAGAAATAATAAAAAATAAATTTTGAGGGAAATTGATAATAACTCTTTTGACAAGAAATGGCAGTTGTGTATTGCAGTCTACACTGCCACCTAGAGGTAGCATTAGCAAGTACAGCTTTGCAATCAATAACAGAAGAAAACAAAGCTGTTGTACTATGGTCTTGGAATTCCCTTGCTATTGGTCTTGAATCTTCTGGCCTGAATCTCAAGTTTATCTATTTACAGCTAGTGTAATCGATATGCAAAGCTAATTTTTGACACAATAATTTTGAAAGATATCCCATTCTACTGGACCATGTATCTGGTCTATATAACTTCCCATTGGTGCCGCAAAGTGATAATTTTCTGCTAATTTTGTGGTTTCATTGCTTGCACCTTGCCCATTTCACTGTTTTGACTCCCTTTATGTAGAGATGGGTGAATATGTGACAACATTAGTTTAAAACATAAAATACTAACCAAGTTCAAGTTTTTGTTCAAATGAAAATTCATATATTTGCTGGCATTTTAACATTTATTTGTCCTTTTAAATTTGAATGTTAACTCTTTACAGATGGTGAACCATTTTTTTTTTCAATACAAGTCTCTGAGAATTAACATTCCAAAGTTGTATTTTTCTCATTCAAATTAGAGCAGTTTGATCCATTGTAAGATCTTTGTACAATATCATCATTTCAATAACTAAATTAAGTTTCCATACACATTACATTTCTTTAATACTATTTTGGAATCTACAGACTGGAGTGACCTTGAAAGATTCTGGAAATAGATCACATTATATTTTGCTTTCATATTGAGTTCAGTCATGAGCATCATTTCCTCTCCTTTCTTAGACCAGTTTTACTTGTGGAAATGAAATAAGATAACCAAAATTTGTAAGATGATTACTAGAGACATTTTTAAGGTTAAGTAAAAAAATGTATCAATATTTTAAATTTGTTCCAGTTATTATTGAGGAGTTAACCTGTGTCTATAAATTTGTTATAGTAATAGCAGAACATTTTTGGGATTTGTAAAACACTGATTTGTCAATTGCATAGTCACTGTGCAATTGACCTTTAAAAATAAAAGTAAGTGAAATATAACATTTCCATTAAGTAAAAAAAACATAACACTTCAAGAATTGTAGACAGAATACTCATCAACTGTTGGATCTTGCTTTAAGGATATAATTGAAATGTATACATGCCCAGATAGTTTAAAAGTCTATATGTACAAATCTTTAAAAGACCCAACTTATTCACATGTGCAGGGAGCTATTTATTTCATTGTAGGATGCCACTCAGGCCTCTCTACCAATAAGTCTAGAACATAAAAGCTTATCAATAAGAAAATAAAAACATTGTTCTATGATGTGCAAGTTACCCCAGTTCTTTAAAAAATAATGGTGTATCAAAACTAGGGAGACATCAAGAAGCAAGGTCGTGAAAAATGCCTAAGGCTGGGAAGCCTGGTAATCACTTCACTTAGCATCTAATTGGGAGCATAAGACCAACAGAGAAGAACCAGGAAACAAGATTGAAGCTTGAATGTTTGAGAATAAAAGCAAAAGGTTTGAAAAAAATTAGTGCAGATGCAACAAAATATCCAAGCACTGGCTGAAGTCTGCACTTGGAATTTAAATAGTGAACCTGACTCAAGATAAAGCTGTGACAGGGAACTCATGCATCAACATGGTTGAAAGGATCAGAATCATAATTAACAAAAAAGATTATTGACATGTGGCTGGAACAATGAATCCGTGTGCTGTCAGCAAATATGCAGAAGAGATCATTTTGAAAATAGGGGGTAAATAGCAAAATTATTGGTCTAAATTCTGGTATGTACACTAGTTTCCCATTAGATCATGGACAATAGGCCTAGGACAGGCAGTACTGAATCGGATGGATGAGATAAAATTGATTCTAAAATTACTATGTGAACTGGCACCTTCTATTGGATGCAATTGTTTCTGTCAGTCGCTGTAGTCAAAATATTTTAATTAAGAAATTATTGGCAGAAGGGGGCTCAATAACAGGAATAATATGTTCCATCTTAGTAAAACTATTTAAAACAATAATTATGGCATCATGCCCCTTGAAAAGAAACTAGGAAGACCATATAAAGAGCAGTCCAGGGTCTATATGGTAAAATAAAAACTAAGTAAAGCATTTGCAGGTTAGCTGACCTTACTGAGACATAAAAAGTCTGTACGTCTTAATAGATAAGACTTATGGTTAATAAGTTGGAACCCAGATTGCAGACAAGAGCTACAGAGAATGCCCAGTATAAGAACTTAATAAAACTACATTCTCACAATAGTGCATATAGGCATGGGGGTTGTTAAAAATTGAATATGAGCAGGACAGAAACAGCAGACAGAACACAAATTAGCGTCAGGACCAGTCAGGCTCTGGAACCATGATAGCAGCAGGCAGAGCAGCAAGCAAAAAAAAACTGTCAGGTACACAGACAATGTCTGGAAGCCAGGATAGAAGGGAGTAATGGAGCCCTAACAAATCAATGTGAGGATCACAGATTAGATAAGGAAGTTGAGATAACTGTGAATAAATATATCACCACTGGTATAAAGGAGGCTTCAGACTAGGACATGCCTTGACATACAAGGGTTGGAAAAATAATGTAAGCGCCTAGAAAATAGGCAATATTTTTTTTAACAAAGTGTGGGACCAACATTTGCCTTAAATACAACAACTTTTGAATAGTCTCCAGGGAAATGTAGTACCATAAACCTAGCAGAACATCTGCCAACTTCTTTAGAGATGTTTGGAGAATGGAATCTGCCTCTCACTGGTTTGATAATATTTATGTCAGACGATTGATCTGGTAGGGGCAGATAATGAAGTTCATCTTGGTGCTCCTCAAACCAAGACTGAATGGTTCAGGCTGTGTGTACGGGTGCAATCTCATCTTGAAAAATTGCATCATTATTGGGAAACAACATCTGGACCATAGGATGCTCCTGATCACCTACAATGTCCGAGTACATTTGCCGTAAAGATGCAGCCAGCCAAATATCAAATCATCACAAACACCCCCCCCATGTTTGACATGAGTTGTACACTTCCTTAGTGGCTCTCCATGCATAATTCGGACCTGCATTTCAGAATAATGTAAAAAAATACTCATCAAACAATATCAATTGTTTCCAGTCTTCAGTTGTCCAGGTTTTATGATCATGACACCACCTTTTCCACATTTTAGCATTGGTAAGCACAAGAGGATTGCAATGGCACTGCCTTATAGATTCTTGTGACTACACCCTATCTTAGTGATTGGTTTCTATTTAGTATAACCTTAGGGTAGATGGTGCTGTGTATTATTTATATTACAGAAAAAACATGGGCCCAAAGACCATGAAAGAATACACAAATAGCACTCTTGTAGTCCTCTGTGACATACTATGTGTGTATGTTTAATAGAAGGATGGAGTATCAAATGGTAAGGGGAGTACGCTTGAATAATTAAAACATAACTTTTATTAATTACGCAAAAAAACAGGAGATAAAATAAAGGGATGTGCAATTAAAAACAGTAGCTTCCTGGGGAGTGATAAATCATATATCTTTGATCACTATAATGTCAAAATGTGACAGTTCGCGGTTGTTGTGTAAATGGGGTACATCCAATTAAATATAAAGTATACTGACTCTCTGCAATTCCAAGGATAACACTTTTACTCCTTGCTTATTGTATGCACATAAGAGTAGATTATTACATTTGTGTTAATCACAGGTTTATTGCAGAGTAGGCATAATCCCAGTTATTAGTTGGTTACCCCAAAATACCTTGTGAGTATTGGAATTTTTAATAATATAGAACATATAATTGAGGGCTTGAGATGAATTGTTGATTCAACAGTCAGTGTGCTTGATGCATACTTGAGTATTCAATTTTGTCTGTATATATTACTCAGACTACAATGAAATACCTTGACCAAGGATAGTATATATAACTGATCCTATGTTTTTTAGGTGATTGGTTCAGATCACTTTTTCTTCATATGCAATGATTGTCAGATAGAGTTAATAATTCACCATTTATAATACTTTGTTTAGTAAGGTAAGTATTGATAACTCTACTGAAGCTACTGACAAGATAGATTCATGTATATGACACCCAGAGCACTTGCCAGCGAGAGTCTTGCAGACAGCTTCAATTTATTACATATATGTTATAGTTGCCACAAAGTTGCATTATTTAAACAAAAGCTTATGTCTGCTTTTGTTCGCTGAATATTCTGTCTGCGTGATTGTAACACTGACTCTAGCTGTTGTTTTAGCATTGGTGTCTGTGATTAAAGGTATAGCAATTACATCTCTTCCATGGATCTTAAATTTGTTAAGTTCTCTTCAAACTGTTTTTTTTAGAAAGAGGATCTTCAAGGAGGATATTGAGTTTTGCTGGCACTTTTGCGGAAGTAGATCTGTGTTGTTTGGATACAAAAAATATATAGAGTCCTATAAGACAAAAATAGAAGAGTCGCCCCCCGTGGTGCAATAACTCAAAAACAATGCGATAGCGTGTAGCAGCAGTAGAAAAGGTACTCACAAACGTAGATGCACATTCAGTGCAATACAACACGGACCGAGGCTTCAGAGCCACTCGGCTGATTTAAACAATTCAAAAGAGCAGCTGGGCAATGAAGGGGCTCGTCTCCAGTGATGTCACAGCTTCTGGTACCAACAAAAGGAACACGGCAGGTAGTGTAGTAGCACTTACGTTAAGTCTACGCAATGGAGGCTCCCAAGTGTATATCTAATAATAGTTTGGATGCAATAGTATTTGACGGTCTCTATAATTCATGTTCGGTTTTTGTTCACTATTCTTCTTCACAGATGACGTCTTGCCATGCTTTACGTATGCAGTCATAACTGGGACGACTGTTGCTGTTGAAACACCAAACAGTTTGGTTGTTATTGTTACAGACTCTCCTGCTAAATGGGCTCCTATGATTTGACTTCTTTAGAAGTCTCTCAAGTCACCCATTTTATCAACTGTTTGTACTAACCACTGCACTACATTGATGTACAACCCAGAGAATATAGACAAAGATAAAGAAAAAGATAAACACTTTTTTTTTCACTGTAACCTATACAAATAATGTAATACCATATAAAAATGGTATTCACATTTTTTTGTCTAATCCCTGTGTATGTTAAAAAAGTAAAAAACAAACAAACAGATACAATCAAACAAGTTAATGGCTTATATCAGGGATGTCCAAACTTTGCTCTCCAGAGGTTTTGGAACTACATTTCCGATAATGCTCAGCCAGCATTTTATCTAGCTGAGCATCATGGGAAATGTAGTTCCAAAACCTCTGGAGAGCAAAGTTTGGACACCCCTGGCTTATATGAACCCCTTAGTGACCAGACCACTTTTCCTTTTGTTGACCGTCTGGGACCAAAGCTATTTTTGCATTTCTGCTGTGTTTGTGTTTAGCTGTAATTTTCCTCTTACTCACTTACTGTACCCACACATATTATATACCATTTTTCTCGCCATTAAATGGACTTTTTAAAGATACCATTATTTTCATCATATCTTATAATGTACTATAAAAAATATATAAAATATGATGAAAAAAATTGAAAAAAACACACTTTTTCTAACTTTGACCCCCAAAATCTGTTACACATCTACAACCACCAAAAAAAACTCCAAGGCTAAATAGTTTCTAAATGTTGTCCTGAGTTTAGAAATACCCAATGTTTACATGTTCTTTGCTTTTTTTTGTAAGTTATAGGGCAATAAATACAAGTAGAACTTTGCTATTTCCAAACCATTTTTTTTCTTCAAAATTAGCGCTAGTTACATTTTAACACTAATATATGTCAGGAATCCCTGAATATCCCTTGACATGTATATATTTTTTTAGTAGACAACCCAAAGTATTGATCTAGGCACATTTTGGTATATTTCATGCCACCATTTCACCCCAAAATGCGATCAAATAACAAAAAAAAAGTTCACTTTTCCACAAACTTTTTCACAAACTTTAGGTTTCTCACTGAAATTATTTACAAACAACTTGTGCAATTATGGCACAAATGGTTGTAAATGCTTCTTTGGAATCCCCTTTGTTCATAAATAGCAGACATATATGGCTTTGGCGTTGATTTTTAGTAATTAGAAGGCCGCTAAATGCCGCTGCGCACCACATGTGTATTATGCCCAGCAGAGAAGGGGTTAATTGGGGAGCTTGTAGGGTTAATTTTAGCTTTAGTGTAGTGTAGTAGACAACCCAAAGTATTGCTCTAGACCCACTTTGGTATATTTCATGCCACCATTTCACCACCAAATGCGATCAAATAAAAAAAACATTCACTTTTTCACAAACTTTTTCACAATTTTAGGTTTCTCACTGAAAGTATGTACAAACAGCTTGTGCAATTATGGCACAAATGGTTGTAAATGCTTTTCTGGGATTCCCATTGTTCAGAAATAGCAGACATATATGGCTTTGGCATTGCTTTTTGGTAATTTAAAGGCCGCTAAATGCCGCTGCGCACCACACGTATTATGCCCAGCAGTGACGGGGTTAATTAGGTAGCTTGTAGGGAGCTTGAAGGGTTCATTTTAGCTTTAGTGTAGAGATAAGCCTCCCACCTGACACATCCCACCCCTTGATCCCTCCCAAACAGCTCTCATCCCTCCCCACTCCACAATTGTCCCCGACATCTTAAGTACTGGCAGAAAGTCTGCCAGTACTAAAATAAAAGTATTTTTTAATTATTATTATTTTTTTAATAAAATATATATTCTGCTGTGTAGGATCCCCCCTTAGCCCCCAACCTCATTAAGCCCCCCCAAGAGCTCTCTAACCCTCCCCCCACTAACTATTTTCCACCATTTTGGGTACTGGCAGCTGTCTGCCAGTACCCACATTGCATTTAAATTTTCAAAAATAAACCACTATTTTTCTGTAGTCTAGCTGCCCCCCTACAAACCCTACT
This sequence comes from Bombina bombina, assembly GCF_027579735.1. Classification (NCBI taxonomy): domain Eukaryota; kingdom Metazoa; phylum Chordata; class Amphibia; order Anura; family Bombinatoridae; genus Bombina; species Bombina bombina. The sequence continues at coordinate 608,730,561 of NC_069503.1, read as the reverse complement.
CCCTCCCCCTCCCAGACCTATTTTAAAAAATTATTTCCCCCCTCCTCTCCCACCCACTACCGCCACCCACCACCCTCTCTCACCACTTCAAAATTGAAAAACGGTACGATCGCAGGTGCACGCACACGTGCACCCCCCCACGTGCGCTCCTGCACGCATCCGACAATCATTTCCGACTGCTGGCCAGAAGATTGCCAGCGATGGGCCGCCAACCCACCACCCTGTAGCTGCTCCCACCCGCCAACGATCGGCACAATCGCTGGCCGATGCAAAGAGGGCCACAGAGTGGCTCTCTCTGCATCTGTGTGCCAAAAAAAGGTATTATATTGATGCCTCAATATCGAGGCATCACTGCAATACCTTAAAAGCTGCTGGAAGCGATCAGGATCGCTTCCAGAGCTTCAAACCCAATTTTAAAAAAACCCGGCTTGTGCTGGCTATATGGCTGTGTTGAGAACCATACCGCACACAAAAGCAGTAGTGTTTTGACGTGCTCTTGCACGCTTTCTTCATAGACATCAATGGGGAGAGCCACCAAAAAAAAAGTCTAACACCTGCAATCGCGGAAACAAAAGCTCTGTAATGCAGCCCCATTGATGTCTATGGGGAAAAAGAAAATACAGTTTAAACCTAATACTCTGACATAAACCCTGAGTCTAAACACCCCTAATCTGCTGCCCCTGACATTGCCGACGCCAGCCTACAGTTATTAACCCCTAATCTGCCGCTCCCGATATCGCTGCCACTATACTAAAGTTATTAACCCCTATTCCGTCGCACCCCAACATCGCCGCAACTATATTAAAGTTATTAACCCCTATACCACTGCTCCCGGTATCGCCTCCAACTAAATAAAGCTATTAACCCCTAAACTTCTGGCCTCCCATATCACTACCACTAAATAAACTTATTAACCCCTAACCCTAACACCCCTAACTTTAAAATAATTAAAATAAATCTAAATTAAATTTACATTAGCCAATAGAATGAGAGCTGCTTAAATCCTATTGGCTGATTTGAACAGCCAATAGGATTTTAGCAGCTCTAATTCCTTTTGGCTGATTCAAATTTTTCAGCCAATAGAAATGCAAGGGACCCCATCTTGAATCGCGTCCTTTGCATTGAAGATTCAGTGTACGGCGGCGACTGTATGAAGAGGATGCTCCCCGTCGGATGTCTTCAGGATGGACCCGCTCCACGCCGGCTGGATGAAGATCAAAGAGACCACCTGGCTGAAGACTTCTTGCCCCATGGATGAGGACTTTGCCGGCTGGATGAAGATAGAAGAGGCCGCCTGGATGAAGACTTCTTGCCGCATGGATGATGACTTTGACGGCTGGATGGATTCTTCAAGCGGGACTTCAACAACTGTAAGAGTATCGCCGGGGGTTAGTGTTAGGTTTTTTTAAGGGTTTTTTGGGTGTTTTTTTTTTTAGATTAGAGTTTGGGCAATGTTAAAGAGCTAAATGCCCTTTTAAGGGCAATGCCCATACAAATGCCCTTTTCAGGGCAATGGTTAGCTTAGGTTATTTTAGATATTTTTTTTATTTGGGGTTGTTGGTTGGGTGGTGGGTTTTACTGTTGGGGGGTGTTTGTATTTTTTTTACAGGTAAAAGAGCTGATACCCTTTAAGGCCATTGGTAGTTTATTGTAGGCTAGGTTTTTTTTTATTTTGGGGGGCTTTTTTATTTTGATAGGGCTATTAGATTAGGTGTAATTCTTTTTTATTTTTGATCATTTGTTTATTTTTCGTAATGTAGTGTTTGTTTTTTGTAATTTAGTTTTTTTTTTTTAATTAGATACTTTTTGTAATTTTTAGAGTAGTGTTAGGATTTTTTAATGTTTAGTTTAGTTTTATTTAATTGGTAGTTAGTTTAATTTTAGTTTAATAATTATAATAGTTTAATTGTTAGTTTAAAATTAATTTTTTAAATTTGACAAGTAAGTTTTAATTTAATTTAAGAAAGGGAAATTGTAATTTTATATATATATATATATATATATATATATATATATACATATTATATATGTATATAAAGTTAGGGGGTCGTTAGGTTTAGGGGTTAATAGTTTATTTTAGTATATTTCATTGTGAGGGGCTTTCGGTTTAGGGGTTTATAGTTTATTTTAGTTTATTTTGTTGTGGGGGGCTTTTGGTTTAGGGGTTAATAGTTTATTTTAGTTTATTTCGTTGTGGGGGGCTTGCGGTTTAGGGGTTAATAGGTTTATTATAGCAGCGGTGTGGGCGGACGGCAGATTAGAGGTTAATAATATTTAAATAGTGTTTGCGAGATGTCAGGAAAGGCAGATTAGGGGTTAATGAGTTTATTATAGTGTTTGCGATGCGGGGGGGGCCTCGGTTTAGGGGTTAATAGGTAGCATATGGGTGTGTACTTTTTAACACTTTAGTTATGAGTTTTATGCTACAGCTTTGTAGCGTAAAACTCATAACTGCTGACTTTATATGGCGGTACGATCTTGTCGTTATAGGGTGTAACACACACTTTTTAGCCTCACCGCAAAACTCGAAATACTGGCGCTATGGGAGTCCCATGAAAAAAACAAATTTTTACGTGTGCAGTACTGACGTTAAGTTACAGGCTAAAAGGTGTGCGGTACACCTATACCAACAAGACTTGTAATGGCTGAGGTGCTGTTTTAACACTGATATGGCCATATTTTCAGCGTTACAAGCTGTAACGCAAAACTCGTAATCTAGGTGATTGTCTATATTATGGCAACTTGTATCAATGTTACCAGATTGGTGGATTAATACCGCTAGAACATTCACCAAATTGGGTTAATGCTGACTAAATAATTAAGAATCTTCTTATAATAAAAATGCATATACAGGAGGAAATCTGAGTTTTAAAATTACCCTTTTTATATAAATAAAGGCATAATGAGTTCTTCAGAGCTAGCTTATATAAACCATGAAAGTATGTAAGTGGGCCTGTTGATAATAATTATCTCAGGGCTATATGCTTCCTAGAGAGATGCTAGCAAAAATGATCTGATATATGGTAGGTAACTACTGCATAGGAAATTTTTATTTAGTGAGGGAAACACCTGAAGCGTGTATGTTGTGGATGTTGACTTCATAATTTGTTCCCTAGGGTCAATTTCGGCATCTGCATTTTGTGAGACTAAGATATGAGGTAAAAAAGGCTATGTTGTAGAAGGGGTCCCGTTTGGGTTTCTTATTGGAAGTGTCCTTTTGACATCCAGAATAAAGGGGATATATGTACTGGGAACCAGTGTCTGATGAATATATATCTTTTCTGTGTAAAATTACTAAGAAGGCAACTTCTGTATTGTTCAGTTTAGTATGTATGCAAGCGTAAAGACTATGCACTCATATATAGGTAAGTGTATCAGCAGTACTATTGTCTCAGGGTCTTCTATGTTCTTTCAGGTAGTTCCCATAAAACCTTCAACTGATTGAAGGTAGAGGACTTTTGTATGTGCCCCCCTCCTGAGGATGTGCTACTTATAGGCGATGTGGGTAAAGGGTATAGGGGTATTACCCGCAGGCAATGAGGACCAGCAGGAAAGGGAGGAAAGGGGCTTAATAGTAGGAATAGGTCTGTAGTCCTAGAAGTGACATGTGTAAAACAGCAACTATTATCTGGAATAATGAATATAATAGAGCTTGCCCAATATTCCTTATGGGTGGGATTGCCACCTGATTCCAGTGGAGGTGAAATCCTATAAATATAAATGATTAGCTAATGGGATTGCATTGTGGACCAGTAACAGTGGCGTATAATGGTGCTGCATGTATGAAGAGGATTCTATGCTACATTCTAATAGCATATATATATATATATATATATAAACTCATAATTTTAAGTTTTCTAGGTACCTCCAGAGTTATGAATTAGGCATAATATAACCATCTAATCATACTTATTTAACATATGTCAGTATTTTGGAAGATCAGTAGATAGCATAATTATCTCAGTAAAATATATAATATAAAGAGGTAAAACCAACATAACATATAATCGAATGAGAAGCAAACACTTATGAAACATATGCCATACACTGTGACTTTCTGAGAAGATCAATTTAGCTAAAATTGGGCCATTGCTTCCCCATATTGGGTTAAGAGCATGCTGCGTTAACAGGGAATTCTAGGTGAGATTCTAAAGATAAAGTCACCCTGTAATGTATGGTGTGATACTCTTATAATGGTTACTTTTATACTGAGATCATTACAATATATACAGATGTAAACTCTAGCCTCTAATACATTAATATACTTGACATTGAGTCCTAAACGTGCGTTGCCAAATTATGTAGAGCAGCCGGAACCAGGTTATCAAGACGAGTATCTCTCATTAGAGAGACCAACTGCTCCACTCAAAAAGAAGCTTAGTGCCAGGATGGGGACGCTGACTGAGCTAAAGTTACTACTAGGAACCATATGTTGTCACCCAACTCCAACGTTTGTGAGAATACCAGGAACCATAGCCTTCATAAGCTGCAATGTAGTCCAGCATGGTGTGAGCATTGGCTCTGAGTTATGTCCACGCAGTAATCGGGAGTTGCACTCACAATAAAGAGTTGTCATGAGTTCTCTTGGGGCTTTGATTACTGACCTGTGCGGGATCCCATTTCTAGCAGCGTAAATCAACATAAAGTCCTTTACAAGTCCTGCATTTACAGGGGCTTCTGGTAAGTTTACCTGTCTGGGAGGATTTAAAGTGCACACCATTAGAGGCTTTGTCTCTGTTGTTGAAGCTGCTCTGTTCTGCCCGCCTACCAGCCAACCGGCCGCATCTAACTGGCAAGCTGCCAACAGTTGCGGCTCCCTGAATATACGACACACAGACTCAAGTGTCTCCACATCATCCCCTTTAGGTAGCTGCGGTGTAGGGTAAGGGATCTCATCATACACATCTTCCCGTGGCTGTGGTAAATCTGTTCTGGGCTGACTCAGAGAATCTTGTATGTTGTTTCCACCAGTTCTCTCTAGACGACGTAGCATTATGGTTGGACACATTGCGGCAAGTTGAAATGAAGTCCGCTACCTTATTGTCCAACTTAGTAGGGTCTGAAGGGTTAGAGAGAAATCCTCCCTGCTTGTTTTTGATGATCAATATATATGGGCAGATCGAGAGCTGCTACACCCGGCAAGCCGTGGTGGTGGTGGTGGTGGTGGTGGTGGTGGTGGTGGGGGTGGGGGGTCTAGAATGGAAGAGTAGGCCACCACCTCGGTTCGCACCTGGCTCAATCAGGTCACAGAAAGCGTGAGTAGGAACTTCTAATATCAATCGAAGTAGGATTATTTTAGACAGGTTAATCTTAAAGAAATAAGGTAGTATTATAAGTATCTACCAAGATAGTTAGCATATTTTCAGTTGAAGATCTAGGAGCTTCATATAGTGCGACTGATCATGGACACATCGTAGCCACATCCCCCATAAAATATGGTTTTATCTCATTAATGTGCTGTCCCTTTGAGGTCCATTTGATATACTTTGCAGAGTATTTCAATAATTTCTGATTGAAAGAAACAAACGTAATTTCACCGGTTGTCAAAGATGAAATACTGTAGACATTATGTCCTGCCCGTGCCCAGGATTGAATCTGGGACCTCTGTTGCTGGCTCTCTCTCAGCTTGTTCCTCTGTCTCTGTGCCACTGGAAGGCTCTGGCTCAGGCTGATAGTTTCTTTATGCTGCTACCTGCACTGGCTACCTCTCTGGCTTCACTTGCTTGCTAGCTGCAGGTAGTTTCTTATCAGCACTCAGGGAAGGCATTTTTTACATTACGGTAACTAATATTTATTATTATTAGCATTTTCTTTTTCATTATATGCAATACCCAAAATTGTAATATGTCCTGTTTTAACTTTTAACATCAATTTCAACCATATATGGTAATGAAATACGTTTCTCTAATTTAGCTTGTGGCATGTAAGCCTATGTTATATATGCCTATGTTATGTACACTGAGAATCACTAAGGGGCTGGCACAAATGGCGAAATAAAAAAAACAATGAGAACACACACGCTTCGACGGAGATACTAGGTTGTATCTTTGTTTTTCCTGTATTTTGTCCGGAGCACGAACGCATTTATGTTCTATACTATTCCGGAATATGGACTCAGTGACACAGACAGTGTATATAACATCGAAGGTATCCACATCAAGCTGCTGGCGGCCCAGTGGGGGATCCAACCCGGTTTGTGGAGTCTGGAAACTAACTGACTGTTGGAACATTTCCACGGATGGGCAGTTGTTATATTCACTTCTTGTAAGTGTATTTTATTTTTGTTTTGCATGTTAACTTTTATTAAAGTGTACCTTGAATCGTAGAGGCGCTGTGTTTTCTTCTTTCCATATAGCTTCTAGTAATGCATTGGTGCTCATGAGCCTTCCAACAAAGGACACCAAGATAAAGAAGTAAATTATATAACAGAAGTAAATTCAAAAGTTGCTAGACATTGTATGTTCTATCTGAGTCATGAAAGCAAAATTTGGGGTTTTAAGTCCTTTTAAGCTCCATTGCAACATCTGTCTCATAACTGTTCACTTTCAGCACATAACAAAAATGTCTTCAATACCTTTACAGATCAAATTAACCCCTTAAGGACCAGCGACGTACCCTGTATGTCCCTGGCCTTTTTTTGGGACTTGATTGTTTTATAGCGACCAGTGACATACAGGGTACATTGTGGTCATTAAGGGGTTAATTAACAACAACAAAAAATCTCCCATAGTGAAATAGTCCACTGTAACATATGTGAAACAGTTAGAGACAAATAAATGATAAATTATAACTAGACAACCTTATCAGCTGTAAAATAGTGAGAAACAGTATTCATTCTTTAAGAATATCACATGATGGGCCTAAATGTAGGTGGAAAGGTGAAACATTCTGACCTCACCTCTAGAACATCTTAGAACCACCACAGCCAATCCCTGGAGGTACCTTTTGTTTCATCCAACAAGACTGCTTTACCATTACAGACATGTTAATGTATTACACATACATAGCCAGTTTTGCAAGCTTGTTTCTAAGTGTCGCGGTTGTCATTATTGATTTTCCCCTATGCTATTGATTTACGTTTTATGAGCAAAAGATATCGGATTCAACACCTATTGCGACTATGGATATATATGGTAGGAATACCCACTAATGAAATCCTGGAAAAGATAGATGAAGCAGTGCTCAATGATCGAACATGATCTCACCTTTACCACGAGGCAACTCAACATCCTTACAAGTGTCTATACGTGTAGCCCAATGAAACATACTTTAACTTATGTCTACACCTAACACCCTAACATGAACCCCGAGTCTAAACACCCCTAATCTTATACTTATTAACCCCTAATCTGCCGCCCTCAACATCGCCGCCACCTACATTATACTTATGAACCCCTAATCTGCTTCCCCCAACATCGCCGACACCTACATTATATTTATTAACCCTTAATCTGCCGCCCCCAATGTCGCTGCAACCTACCTACACTTTTTAACCCCTAATCTGCCACCCCCAACGTTGCTGCCACTATAATAAACATATTAACCCCTAAACCGCCGTACTCCCACCTCACAAACATTAGTTAAATATTATTAACCCCTAATCTGCCGGCCCTAACATCACCAACACCTACCTACATTTATTAACCCCTAATCTGCCGCCCCCAACTTCGCCGCCACTATATTAAAGTTATTAACCCCTAAACCTAAGTCTAACCCTAAGTCTAACACCCCCTAACTTAAATATAATTAAAAGAAATCGAAAAAAAAATTACTATCATTAACTAAATTATTCCTATTTAAAACTAAATACTTACCTATAAAATAAACCCTAAGCTAGCTACAATATAACTAATAGTTACATTGTAGCTATCTTAGGGTTTGTTTTTATTTTACAGGCAACTTTGTATTTATTTTAACTAGGTACAATCGTTATTAAATAGTTATTAACTATTTAATAACTACCTAGATAAAATAAATACAAAAGTACCTGTAAAATAAAACCTAACCTAAGTTACAATTACACCTAACACTACACTATAATTAAATTATTTCCATAAATTAAATACAATTAAATACAATTAAATTAAATTATCTAAAGTACAAAAAAAAAAACACTAAATTACAGAAAATAATAAACAAATTACAAGATTTTTAAACTAATTTCACCTAATCTAATCCCCCTAACAAAATAAAATAGCCCCCCAAAATAAAAAAAGCCCTACCCTACACTAAATTACAAATAGCCGTTAAAAGGGCCTTTTGCGGGGCATTCTATTGGCTGTTCCAATCAGATTAGAGGTTAAAAAAAAATTGTGTTTGCGATGCGGGAGGGCCTCGGTTTAGGGGTTAATAGGTAGTTTATGGGTGTTAGTGTACTTTTTAGCACTTTAGTTAAGAGTTTTATGCTACGGCTTTGAAGTATAAAACTCTTAGCTACTGACTTTAAAATGCTGTACCAGTCTTGACAGGAGAGGGTCTACAGCTCACTTTTTGGCAGACTCGTAATACCGGCGCTATGCAAGTCCCATTGAAAAAAGAGGATACGCAATTTACGTAAGTGTATTTGCAGTATTTCCAAGTCTGGCCAAAAAAGTGAGCGGTGAGCCTGTACCTTCAAGACTCGTAATACCAGCGGGCATTAAAAAGCAGCGTTAGGACCTCTTAACGATGCTTTTTTAACCTAACGCACAACTCGTAATCTAGCCGTAATGTTTTCTAACTCATTTGGCAGTTAACTGCCTCAGAACATTAACATTTAGATTATTGACAGACACTCAAACTATTAGGAAAAACAAGTTGTTAATGAAATCCTAAATAAACAAAGGAGTTCCACGTCGTATTTCTGCTTTTCTATTCTCAGTATGCATCTATGGTCTGCATCTTGAGCTCAGAAATAGGGCTAGATTACAAGTGACACACTATTATATAAGCATTTTCGCGACCACTCTAACTTGCATGCGTATTACGAGCGCAAACTAAGTAAGTGAGACCTAGCATAAAGTGTAAGAAAAATGCATACGTATATAAATGTGTACTTATGTGTTAATATGAGTATATATGTTATACACATATAAACACATGCATATACATATATAAACATATATATAACCAGTACACAGCAGTTTAGCACTCACACGATACAATGCTTTTGACCGGGGTGCTCAGCAACATATTTCATAGACCTCCAACAAAAGCAGGCACTCACCGGGTTTGAAGTGGCAAAAAACTTTATTCCAAAAGAGTGACGTTTCAGGGTTTTACCCCCGTCCTCAGACTCAAACAACAACAATGAAATGCTCAACAACCTACCTTAAATACCCTGTTCACCATACATATGTTTCAAATAAGCGTTAATTACCTTGTGTGCAAAACCAGGTGTTAGCAAGCACTTAGCATACATCACTAATAAGCATTGCATGTAGCCTAGCAACCAAACACTAAGAATTCTAAGAATTCTAGATGCACCTAAACAGTAGATTCTATACAATAATTGACAACATATGTGTGTTATTTAAAGTGACCATATAATATCCGCTAACGTGACTTATAGAACACCAGTTTACCAAATTATGTGTAGCGGTAATTACCCAGTGCCTGTGCGAGCGTCACTAATGGACGCTGTGGATATGTGTAACTTAGCAACTAATCTAATCGCATGCTAGACGCATAGTGTCCAATGTGTTAACTATCTCTACTATTACCCAGAAAATACATATAAACTTAAAAACATAAAGAAATGTAAAGAATTGTTAAAAACGCTAAATCTCTAATCAGCATGTCAAGAAACCTTTATATTAATACGGGGCTATTATAACTATTCCTAGGGCTCAAATGGCTATCTCTATTGGAAAGCATATAAACACAAAATAAAACACAAAATAAAACACAATTGACCATAGTAGACTATAGTAAGGGCATATACATAGCGCCAATTAACTAATATATCCGTGGTCAATATTAGACCGACGCAATGCGGCAGTGTACAAATAGAAAATTGTACACAAAATCACACACAATGTTACATCTAACTAAGTTGCCTAAACTGAACTTGAATTACATATACAGTATATACATCTAAAACAGGATATGTGTGCAACAGAGTGACACACAACCGGGCGCTAACTTAGAATAAAATAAGGATAAAAATCAAGCCTGAATATCAAAAGTACTAAATGACATAATATACATACCCTAGTACATAAAAAAATAACAATAGTATAAATAATTAAAAAACTTCAGTCCAGGAAAAGATCATATATATATAGTCCGTTTTGATAAATTACTTACAGTCTTTGCATATCAGGAGTATTGAATAATGTATTGTAAAATAAAGTGAATGGTCGCTGCTCCTCCAAAGTAGGGGTAAACTCCAGGGTCCCCAACAAGATAAACTGTGAAGGATAGAAGGGAAAGAGCGCAGACTCAAGTGCAATATTTAAAGTTTTTATTCAAGCAACAGACAAATAACAAATTGAACACTCACAAGATAGTGCATAAATTTATGCATATAATAGCCGATTGCTAGGTCCCAAAAACCGATCCTTATGGCAGTGTTTCCAAGGATGTATCACAGGTCAGTTCACGTTGCCGGCTTTGCAAACGAACACACCCGCTCTGCAGTCGCGGGGCTGATGACGTTTCCTGTAGCCGTCTCAAGGAGTGCTGGATCACTGACAACTCCTGGACTACGGATCCCGCCAGGGGTCAAAAAAGCTAAGCAAATTCTACGCGTTTCGTCTCGTATCGTCGAGACTTTGTCAAGAATGCTTAGCTACACATATTTGCGCATTATATACCCTTGATGGTGTAAGCATAATTAATCCCAATTAATTGATAAGTGTTACATATAAGGGTATATAAAGGGCAAAGAATGTAAAATAGTTGATACAATTGTAAATACATAATAATTGATAAAAACATTTTTTAAAAAACAATGGCATTAAATATAGCAGTAAAAATATCAAGTTCTATATTGATAATACAATAATTGCAATTAATACCTCTATACCAAGTTTTAAAATATATGCAAAAAACTATGAAACATGAACACAAATTAATAATACTCCAAGATGATTATATATATAAAATTGTTAAAATACATAGAACTACCACAACAATTGAATATGATAAAAAGAATGGTTAATTTCATAAAAAAGCCTGGATATCTAATTCTATATTTAACCTTTTGGGTTCCAGACAGTCTAGTGTTTTTATCCAAAAGGTTTCCCTTTGCCTTAACTTCAGCAGTCTGTTAGTATGTCACAATCAGAACCCTAATGAGCTTAGCATTAAAATTATTGAATGGGTTGCACCAGACAAATGGGATACTAACAGACTGCTGAAGTTAAGGCAAAGGGAAACCTTTTGGATAAAAACACTAGACTGTCTGGAACCCAAAGGGTTAAATATAGAATTAGATATCCAGGCTTTTTTATGAAATTAACCATTCTTTTTATCATATTCAATTGTTGTGGTAGTTCTATGTATTTTAACAATTTTATATATATAATCATCTTGGAGTATTATTAATTTGTGTTCATGTTTCATAGTTTTTTGCATATATTTTAAAACTTGGTATAGAGGTATTAATTGCAATTATTGTATTATCAATATAGAACTTGATATTTTTACTGCTATATTTAATGCCATTGTTTTTTAAAAAATGTTTTTATCAATTATTATGTATTTACAATTGTATCAACTATTTTACATTCTTTGCCCTTTATATACCCTTATATGTAACACTTATCAATTAATTGGGATTAATTATGCTTACACCATCAAGGGTATATAATGCGCAAATATGTGTAGCTAAGCATTCTTGACAAAGTCTCGACGATACGAGACGAAACGCGTAGAATTTGCTTAGCTTTTTTGACCCCTGGCGGGATCCGTAGTCCAGGAGTTGTCAGTGATCCAGCACTCCTTGAGACGGCTACAGGAAACGTCATCAGCCCCGCGACTGCAGAGCGGGTGTGTTCGTTTGCAAAGCCGGCAACGTGAACTGACCTGTGATACATCCTTGGAAACACTGCCATAAGGATCGGTTTTTGGGACCTAGCAATCGGCTATTATATGCATAAATTTATGCACTATCTTGTGAGTGTTCAATTTGTTATTTGTCTGTTGCTTGAATAAAAACTTTAAATATTGCACTTGAGTCTGCGCTCTTTCCCTTCTATCCTTCACAGTATATACATCTAGCAAATACAGAAATGTAATTTGTGGTAGGCATGGAAAGATTGGCACCGGGACGTTACAGAAAGCTGTGCCATTCAATTTTAGTATTAAGGCCCTTCGGGATCAGTGTGTCCAGTTCAAAAGTCCATCTAGCCTCTCTCTGCATAAGTATCTTATTCCGGTCCCCTCCTCGTGTCAACGGAGGGACATGATCAATGAGAGTATATCTCAACTCTGATACATTATGATTTTTCTGTAGGAAGTGGCGTGCCACAGGTTGTTCTGACTCTTTGTTCTTGATAGCTGCATGGATGGCACTTCTATGGTTAGCCATCCTTGTCCTCAGATCATCACACATTTTTCCTACATAAAACAAACTAAAAGGACAGTGTAGTAAATATACCACAAATTTTGTGATGCATGTCAACCTGTGTTTATGGAAGTATTTTTTCCTGTTCCTCAGATGATGAAAGAAGTATCCCGTCAGCATTCCATTACATGTGGTACAACCGCTGCATTTGTAGCAACCGGGTTTTGTATTATCCAACCATGTCTTTGTCTTGTAGCAATGTGTCGGGTCCGTTTTTTGTAGAATGTCTTTTAAAGATCTTCCTCTTCTGAATACTATCCTTGGTGTGTCCATCTTATTGAAGGGTAGTGTATCATCACTGCAGAGTATCTCAAAATTATCCTTTAGAATTCTACCAGACTCATTTTTATCTGCTGAGTATGTCATAGCCAGGGTCATTTTGTCCTCACTCACCACATTCATCATTTTGTTTCTGACATCCTTGTCATTCAGTGCAGATATATGTTCATTCAGAAGTCGGTTATGGTACCCCCTCTGTAGGAAACGTTGTCTCATCTCCTCCACTTGTATTTCTGCTTGCTTTTCATCTGTGTTATTTCTTACCACCCTGATGAATTGAGATTTTGGAAGGGTTTCTTCAAGGCAGATGGATGGAAGCTTGAAGCCTCCAATAAAGAATTTTTATCCGTTGGTTTTCGGTACAATGTGGTGCTAATCCTATTGTCCTTTTTGTATAGTATAAGATCTAGGAATTCTATTTTGTTCCTGTTGTGATTCATCTTGAATTTCAATGATTGATGTTCTGAGTTGAGTTCATTGAACCATGTTATGAGGTCCTCTTCCTGTCCATACCAGTAGTAGGTCATCGATATATCTCTTGAAATAGATCATTTCTGACCTTTGGAAGCACATTGTTCCATTGTTTTCAAATTCCAACATAAATAAGTTGGCATACGAAGGTGCCACACTGGAGCCCATAGCTGTGCCCATAAGTTGGAGAAAAAACTGGTTTTCAAAACGAAAGTATTTTTTCTGCAAGCATATATATACAGACTTTGGGTTCCTTTCCAGACAAATACCTTGAAACATTAAAACTAATATTTATTCAATTTCAAGAACTTTAATTATGTTTCTCTGTGTTTTAATGTAAATATTTCACATTCCAATGTTATTCACATAGAAGAAAATGTTCTTTGTAGTTTTGAATCTATCTATCTATCTTCTATCTATCTATCTATCTATCTATTTATCTATATCTGAATATATTAATATATTTATTTTTATATATATATATATATATATATACATACACACTCACTGGCCACTATATTAGGTACACCTGTTCAATTGTTTGGTAACACAAATTGCTAATCAGCCAATCACATGGCAGCAACTCAATGCATTTAGGCATCAAGCGTGGTGAAGACAACTTGCTGAAGTTCACACCGAGCATCAGAATAGGAAAGAAAGGGGATTCAAGTTACTTTAAACCTGGCATGGTTGTTGTTGTTGTTGGTGCCAGACGGGGTGGTCTGAGAATTTAAAAAACTCCTGTTCTTCTGGGATTTTTACACACAACCAGCTCTAAAATTTACAGAGAATGGTCTGAAAACGAGAAAATATCCAGTGAGCGGCAGTTGTGTGGATGAAAATGCCTTGTTGATGTCAGAAGTTAGAGGAGAATGGGCAGACTGGTTCGAGATGATAGAAAGGCAACAGTAACTCAAATAACCACTCATTACAACCAAGGTATGCACAATACCATCTCTGAATACACATCAAGTCTAACCTTGATGCAGATGGGCTACAGCAGCTGAAGACCACACCAGGTTCCACTCCTGTCAGCTAACAACAGGAAACTGAGGCTACAATTTGCACAGGATAATCAAAATTGTTCAATAGAAGATTGGAAAACGTTGCTTGGCCTTTTGGGTCTCAATTTCAGCTGCAACATTCAGATGGTAGGGTCAGAATTTGGCGTAAACAACATGAAAGAATGGATCCATCATGCCTTGTATCGAAGGTTCAGGCTGGTGGTGGTGTAATTGTGTGGGGATATTTTCTTGGCACACTTTGGGCCCCTTAGTACCAATTGAGCATCGTTTAAATGCCACGGCCTACCTGAGTATTGTTGCTGTCCATGTCAATCCCTTTATGACTACAATGTACCTATCTTCTGATGTCTACTTTCAGCAGGATAATGTCACAAAGCTCAAATCATCTCAAACTGGTTTCTTGAACATGACAATGAGTTCCCTATACTCCAATGGCCTCCACAGTCACCAGATTTCAATCCAATAAAGCACCTTTGGAATGTGGTGGAAAGGGTGATTCGCATCTTGGATGTGCAGCCGACATATCTGCATCAACAGTTTGATGCTATCATGTCAATATGGACCAAAATGTCTGAGGAATGTTTCTAACACCTTGTTAAATCTATGCCACAAAAAAATAAGGCAGTTCTGAAGGCAAAAGGGGGTCCAAACGGGTACTAGCAAGGTGTACCTAATAAAGTGGCCGGTGAGTGTGTGTATATATATATATATATATATATATATATATACATTTTTATATATATATATATATATATATATATATATATATATATATATATATATATACTACACAAACACAATATATGGGCATAGAAATATATTTTACCTATATATATATATATATATATATATATATATATATAAATAAATATATATATATATATATATATATATATATATATATATAAAAAGAATATTTTCTTTTATGTGAAGAACATTAGAATGTTAAATATTAAGGGGACAGTCTAGTCCAAAATAAACTTTCATGATTCAGATAGGGCATGTCATTTTAAACAACTTTCCAATTTACTTTTATCACTAATTTTAATTTGTTCTATTGGTATTCTTAGATCAAAGCTAAACCTAGGAGGTTCATATGCTAATTTATCTGAAAGCATTTTGAAATATATTTTACATATATATATATATATATATATATATATATATATATATATATATATATATATATATATAAAATAAAAAGAATATTTTCTTTTATGTGAAGAACATTAGAATGTTAAATATTAAGGAGACAGTCTAGTCCAAAATAAACTTTCATGATTCAGATAGGGCATGTCATTTTAAACATCTTTCCAATTTACTTTTATCACCAATTTTAATTTGTTCTATTGGTATTCTTAGATCAAAGCTAAACCTAGGAGGTTCATATGCTAATTTATCTGAAAGCATTTTGAAAGTTTTTCACCACTAGAGGTTATGTGTCATATAGATAACATTGAGCTCTTGCACGTGGAGTTACCTAGGAGTCAGCACTGATTGGCTAAAATGCAATTCTGTCAAAAGAACTGAAATAAAGGGGCAGTTTGCAGAGGCTTAGATACACGATAATCACAGAGGTAAAAAGTGTTAATATAACTGTTGGTTATGCAAAACTAGGGAATGGGTATTAAACGAATTATCTATCTTGTGAGCAAACAATTTACTTTTAACTTGTAATACATACTTTTAGTGGTGTTTGAGTGCAAAACATATTTAGCACACCACTTGTAATCTAGCCCATACTCAGATCAGGGAATTGCTAATTATTTGGCCAACATGGTCCATGCATAAGATGCCAGTATGAACAGGGACAGAGATTTGCATTTCCAGTGCTGCCATACTGCAGTAATGATACAAATTACATGTTGTTTTCTTTATAGGCAGATAATACAATTTTCCACTCCTGCAAAACTCTCACCTATTTATATATATTAATCTGAACCAGAGCTGCCTGTACTCATAAGGCATTATAAAAGGTAGCATTATTATATACAGGGGCAAAGATGGAGGCTGAAAGGAAAAATGTGATTAAATGAAGGTTTTATTCCGTGTGATCAGTGTGACTGCTTGTGTTTATATTTGTACATGTGCATGTGTGGGTGGGTACGAGTTGGTTTCATTTGTGTTCTGTTTATACTGTACTTGCACATTTGCCTGTGAGTAGTGATCAGTGTACTTGTGTGTTTGTGTATGTGCTTTATTGCATATTTGTGTGTGGACCAGTAAGGATATAATTAACAAAAAAATCTTTACACACTACAGATTCTTTAGAATACAATGCCATCTATCTAATGATGACACTCAACACTATTTTTTAACTCCAGATCTCTTACCTTCTATACTTTATCTAGTATCTCCATGGATACAAATCACTTAAAGATAATCATCTGAAAGAGCTACTTGTCCTCCCATCTAGCACTAATTCTTCTCATTACATTTTCCATAATCATGACAACAACAAAAAATACCTCTCAAGTTTACCGTCTTGGGGCAATAGTTCTAGTCTACCTGCCACCCATAGTATCGAACCTCATGCAAAACACTGCAAAATCATCAATAACATATACATTTTGGAGCATGTAATTAAATAGTTAATGCTCCCCATGAATAAATAACAAGGGACACTGCACCCAATTTTCTTCTTTCGTGATTCAGATAGAGCATGCAATTTTAAGCAACTTTCTAATTTGCTCCTATTATCAATTTTTCTTCGTTTTCTTGCTATCTTTATTTTAAAAAGAAGGCATCTAAGCTTTTTTATTAGTTCAGACCTCTGGACAGCACTTTTTTATTGGTGGATGAATTTATCCACCAATCAGCAAGAACAACCCAGGTTGTTCACAAAAAATGGTCCGGCATCTAAACTTACATTCTTGCATTTCAAATAAAGATACCAAGAGAATGAATAAAATGTGATAATACGAGTAAATTAGAAAGTTACTCTATCTGAATCACGAAAGAAAAAATTTGGGTTCAGTGTCCCTTTAAGCACTTGCTTAAAGCAACATGAAATCCAACATTTTTCTTTCATGATTCAGATATAACATACAATTTTAAACAACTTTCCAAGTTGATTGTCTTGGTGTCCTTTGTTGGAGCCACACTGAACTACTTAGAACTAGCTGAATACAATGACAAGCGACATATACTGTATGTGCAGCCACCAATCAGCAGCTAGCTTCCAGTAGTGCATTGCTAGGCATGTTTTTCAACAAAGGATACCACAGGAAGAAAGTAAATTAGATAATAGAAGTAAAGTGAAATAACGTGTTATTTGAATCATGAAGGTTTCATTTTTACTTTACTGTCTGTTTAATCTTATGGTAGCATCATTGTATGTTATTTACTATTTGAATTTAACACCATTTTTGTAAAACAAAACAGGTAATTATACAGTATCCCTCATCAGCCATTTGTATTACTTGATTACAGGGTATGTGTTAGTTTAGATAATTATTAGCGTAGTGTTAGTTTGCGATCGTGGGGTACTTTGGTTTAGGGGTATTATAATTAACAGTTAGGCACACAGCAGTTCTATTCCAGGGATCCCTTAAAGGAATAGTAGTAGGTCACTAGGTTAGGTGAGACAGAGGTATTGTAAACTGTAACTATTTCCTCTGTGTTAAAGCTAGGAAGTATGTGTGTCTTTGTTAGAGGTCACAAATAATAGTAATAGTAATATAAATCATTCCAACTTAATATAAGCAGACAAAATTAGTTTAGAAGGTTATTTACAATTATGCATTTTCCCACAACGACTGACATTATTTGGTCTACAGCTACATTTTCCAATCAGCCTCTTCACAGTTGAAACATCATTATTATACATGATTCACTCTGTAATACAAATTTACCTGTAATTTTTTTAAATCTAGGAAAATTATACAAATGTCATTTAGGAAGCAGACATGTCAATCAAGGAAAGTGACGGCATGCTGTTTAGGGTTTCCACTTCGGCCATGTTTTCCTGGACAGTTATGAGTTACACATGCTTCAGGGTATACAGGTAGGAACATGAATATTAAATATTAAATATAAAAAAAAGACTGCACAATTTGTTAATGGAAGTAAATTGGAAAGTTGTTTAAAATGGCATGCTCTATCTGAATAATGAAAGTTTAATTTTTATTGAGTGTCCCTTTAAAGAGACATTAATTACAAATTGAAAACTACATGAGCCCATTTTGTATTTAAAAAATAATAGAAACATAAAATGGAGGATTAGTTACATCTATTGTCCCTTCCAGTGCTGACTTTAAACTCAGCTTTTTATGCTGGCTTTAAATAATGCCTTTTGTTTGCACCCATAAGGGTTCTCCATTTCCTGATTTTTATAATTGGTGCTTTTTGTATGGAAATGCCAGCTAGTTTCTGTTTTTTGTGTAATTGTATTTACAGGGACACTAAAGTCAAAATTAAATCTTCATGATTCAGATAGAGCATGTAGATTCAAGACACTTTCTAATTTACTTCTATCAAATTGTGCACAGTCATTTTATATGCACAATTTCTGAGGCACAAGTTACTACTGAGCATGTGCAAGAGTTCACAGTGTGTATGTATATGAGTCTGTGATTGGCTGATGGCTGTCACATTATACATAAAGCTGGCAAATTGAAATACATTTTTAAATTTGTCAGACACAATCTACTGTTCATTTAAAATTCAAAGTAAGCGTTTGTCATGAGAGGTTGTATGTCTCTGTGTATTTTCCATAACCAAACAGGCCTTCCTGTCATAAATAGTTTCTAAGTTCCTCTCGACGAAATGTTATTGCATATGTACAGAGTACAGATGCATCAAGTAAGTAAAAATGTCAGCACAAGAGAAGTAATAAAAAACAGTACCCTCTACCCAGAGCTAGATGAGGTCAATCAGAGGACACTATTATAACCTCAGACATGCTTTCACCATATATATAACACAAAATGATGAAATACGACAACCTTGTCATATTTGATACCAAATTTATTTTCATGATATCACTGGGAAATTGCTTACATGGGTGTATGCACTGAATATGTATAAAAGTAATTATAAGATGCTATAGAATTTCAGTCAAGGATTCAGAGCTTTATGACATGTCATGAAAGAAAGGGGTGGGTATTTCCCTGGCCCCTCTGGAAGGAGGTTTGGTCAAGCAATCTGATATCAGAGAAAATGTATAAATGTATCTCATAATATAAGTTGGTCATTCTACATGGGAGCTTGTGTACCAACAGATTGAGTGACTATCTTTTCCTGCCAATCTCCCTGGCACAGGCATTTAAGCACGCATAGACTTAGGTTCTGTTATTTCTCTTTTATATTTTGCTTGTGTATAATTTTATTTGTTAACACCTTTTTCTTAGAAATGCACCGTGAGTGATCTTTTTAACTCTTAAAAAATATTCCTTGACCCCACATTTTCCCACTATTCGTTCCTTGATCAATAAATACACAACACCTAATTGGGAGAGAAAAGGCCGCAGCTTATTTATTAAACAAACCAATAAATTAACATCTTTATTTAACTTTTCAACAATATTTACAATCCACCTCAGTGCTTGCTTTTATCTTCTCCTAAGCCCCCACCCCTTCCAGGGCTGGGCGTTCCTCACATTCCTTTGCTTACCCCACATAACTACCACCATGTTCCATTAGGCGTAAGCCTCAACAGAAACTAGCAAGCACTTCCGCCACAACTCGCTCCCTAGCGAGTACCGCCGACCAAAGCTAAGGCCTTTTCTATCCCCTCACGAAGAGTAAAATTAAATAAATGTAGCCCTACTTCATTGAGGTGCACTCCGTCCTTCAGGTAAAAACATTTACCCGACTCTCCCTCGAACTCTACATGGCGTAAGCCAACACCCCCCAGCCCCTTTACGTACCCGGATACAGTTCTATTAACCTTCCGTCTGGAAGCCTCCAGTTTTTTTGCGTCCCACGCCGATCTCCATACTACCCTACTCTCAATCTCCGACCATACTAGGACCATACCCGGAAACAGTTGACACAATCTATCAAAACTTCTTTTTATGTCCTCAATTAATACCTTCTGTGGCATACATCCCAAGTCGTTTCCGCCAATACCTTCGGGGGGGAGAAAAGCCTGGCATGCTCCACCACCGTGCCCACCACTTGTGACCATTTCATGCCCCGGATCCCAAACCATCTGATGATAAGCCGGTCCCTGTCAAAGCCCAACTGGGTCCCATCTGGCTTCACTGCTGCTGCCTTTCTCGCCCAGTAAACATAGGAGTGTCCTACTATCCAACACTTCCCCGGCCCTGCAAACAAATTAAAACGTTATCAGATCCCCCCGTTTTGGGGCACCAAACCCAGTCTCACATACCCCCGAAATCGCTCTGATCTCCATCTCCCAATCCTCCTAAGTCTGCAACCCTAAATTAGCTGCCTCCATCGCCGCCCCTATCCTGAACGAATGCAAGCTGAAATCCAGGCCCCCAATTCCCCTTAAACCTAATACCCTCCGCATTATTGCCACAATCTGAAAACGCGACAATGACGTCCCGTCCGCATGAACCAACAACGGGCCTGCCACAGAACCGGCCACCTCAAGGTATTCCCTCACCGCCCTTACTGGACAACATTCCCCGCCAATTGCCTGCAACACTACTACTGATCCTTTACCCTCTTGGTCCGTCTTAGACCTCCTAACCCATAGCTCAACTGTCCCTTCCGACACCACTACGTCCTGACTACCCATTCCACCCACATCCCACCGTTTTTTTCCCACCAGTTCCGACACTCTGAACGCTCCGAAGAAAGTCAATACAAACGCGGCCCTGAACAACAACTCCTCATACCTTGATGAACATACCCTATTTAGCTCCGACACCAACCCCTGCAGAATCGCAAAAGTAACTTGCCTCCGACTGTCCGTCCGGAATCCCTTTCAAAATAAACCTCTGACTGTCATCCGGGTCACAAAATTTTTTGTGAGGTCCTCCATACCCAGTAGTCGAAAAAGGAATGCCATTGCTGCCATCCTCTTCCGCACTTCAGAGGGCGACAGCCCTTCCCTCTCCCAAGAACTCACCCAGCTCATCCATAACAAGAAATCACTCCTCCTGCAAGTTTGATACCGCTCCTCCTGCAGCACCCGCTCCCACGTCCTCCACACTCGGGCGTAGGCCCTCCATGTGTTAGGGGCCAATGCCCCTCTGATTAATCTCAACATTCCTGGCAACCCAGGTACCACAAGTCCTCTGGACATGCGATTCCATCCCGCTCCGCTTCCGGGGCCACTTCTCGGAACCTGTCCCACTGAAATCGTGACAAAGGGTCAGCAATAACGTTAAACCGTCTCGGGACATGCACTGCCCTGAAAGATATGTTGCATCTCAGGCACTCCAATGCAAACACCCTCAGGAGCCGTATCACCGCCGGCGAGTTTGCCGTTAAACGGTTGATTGCCCATACCACTCCCTGGTTGTCGGAATGGAAACAAACCCTTTTGATGCTCAGCTGCTCCGGCCAAATCTTCAATGCCACAACCAATGGGAATAATTCCAAGAACGTCAGGTTCTTGGTTAAACCCCAACTCGGTCCATATTTCAGGCCACCTGCCCACACACCACTGACCGTTCAAATAGGCACCAAAACCATGGGCTCCTGCAGCATCTGTGAATAAGCATAGCTGGTCATCCGACCAGCCTATCTCTTGCATGATCACTTGTCCATTGAACTCCTCCAAGAAAGTTCGCCAGACTTTCAAGTCCTCTTTGACCTCCACCGTCAACCTGACATGGTGTCTTGGTTCAGAAACTCCAGTCGTCAATAATGACAAACGTCTGCAGAATATCCGTCCAATGGGAATTATCCTGCAGGCAAAATTCAACTTTCCCAATAAAGATTGAATATCCCTAAGGGTAGCTTTCGTTGTCGCCAGCATCCTGCCGATCACCGATTTGAGGTCAGACACCTTGTCCTTCGGCAACCTGCACTCCATCTTAATGGAGTCCATCTGGATTCCCAAAAAACTCAATGACGTTGGGGGCCCCTCTGATTTATCTGCTGCCACCGGGATACCAAAATCCCTTGCCACCTGCCCGAAAGCCCGAACCAAACGATCGCATACCTCAGAACCGGCTGGCCCAACAAACAGGAAATCGTCCAGGTAATGTACCATAGAAGAAACCCCCACCGTCTGCTTCACTACCCACTCAACAAAAGAACTGAATCTCTCGAAATAGGAACATGAAATTGAACATCCCATTGGGAGGCATAAATCCACCAAAAAGGCTCCGTCCATTCTGCATCCCAACAGATGATGACACCTCGGATGGACCGGGAGCAGACGGAAAGCAGACTCCACATCGGCCTTCGCCATTAAGGCCCCATAACCCGCCGCTCTCACTAACCCCACCGCCTTGTCAAACGACGCATATTTTACTGCAACCAATTCCGGATCAATGCCGTCATTGACCGAGAATCCTTTAGGGTACGACAGGTGGTGGATCATGCGGAATTGGCCCGGGACCTTTTTCGGTACCACTCCCAATGGTGATACCCTTAGGTCCAGGAGTGGGGGTTCCACAAATGGACCCGCCATCCTGCCCAATCGGATCTCTTTCTCAATTTTTTCTCTTAGAACCCCCGGGTGTTCCCTCGCTGATTTTAAGTTACCGGGAACACCCTCCATCCGTTCCTCCCTATATGGGATCATAAAACTTGAGCTGAAACCCGTCAGAAGCAGCTCAGCATCCCCCGCGCGTCCGCGCTTATTGGCGTAGGCCTCTAGCCATGGGGCCATCTTTTCGACCCTCACCGGCGTCCGTGCCCGCTGGACCCATGTCCCCTGACCAGGTCCCTTGCTTACCCTTCTTGAAGCATTTTGCGAAAGGGTGTACCCCCCCGCACCCAGAACACTTGTGCTTGTATTTGCACGAGGCCCCGAACTTGCATTGCCCGTCGTTGAACTGGAAACATACTCCTTTCCTGAGGGCAGATCCAGTCCCCCCAGTGCCTCCGCTCCCGGTTGTTTGCCCATAGCCCCGAAAGGAATGACTACCCCTCAAGGGGGTCATAATCTCGAGTAAAATGCTCATATCTCTGTCGTCCCATCGCATCTCCGGACGAACCGCCAAATGCTGCCTAAAGCCCTCATCGTACCGCCACCAAGCCATGCCCCCGTAGGTCCTGTACGCACTGGAAATTTCGTCATAATAACAAAACAAGGGAGCCCCTTGATCCGGGATCTTCTCGCATGTGACACTTGCCAAGATGCCGAAGGCCCGCGACCAATTACTAAAAGTCTTTGGTAATTTGCGCCAGCGCTTCTTCCGTTCCTCCTCCTCCTTTTTCCCTTTTTCTTTTTCGTCCTCCTTTACCTCTAACACATACTCCAGGGGCAACAGGGAGAAAATCTCTATATATTCCCGTTTCCCTATTTTCTCCCTCAATTCACTGGTTAAATAAAGGGCCAATCGAGCAGAGACATGGCCTCCGCAGGGCCCCTTCTGGCACCCTAACCACCTCTCCCCCACTGCTCGCAGGGGATGCTGTACCAGCCGTCGCTACTTGCGACCCTACCACGGGCGCCCGAATCACTTCACCCCCACTGCTCACCGGGGCTATCGCACCTGCCGCCGCTACTTGTGCCCCTGCCACGGCCGGGGCAAGCCCGGGCGGAGCCCATGCCGCCGCCACCGAAGGCCCCCCACCCGGGTTTTCAAAGGACGCAAGTAAAGCTTTCAAACCTGAGATCAACCCTTCCCTCTCACCAGGCACAGCCACATTCACACCTGGTGCCCCACCAGCCATCTCACCTGCTGGCTGCTGCAACGTTCCTGTTCGTTCCTCTCGCACTGCCCTTGCTTCTGTGCGCTCCTCTCGTACCGGCCTTGCTTCTGCGTGCTCCTCCCTCACCGGCCTTGTTTCGTCCCTGCGGCCTCTGCCTCTGCTTTCTTCCTCCCTTCCTCTGCTCACGTTCAGTCTCCTCCGAACCGTCTCCCTCCTGGCAGGAGATCTCCCTCTGCCGTACCTGCTCCTGTCCCGGCTCCTATCCACTCTGGCCCAAGTAGGGGATGCCGATCATCCGCCTCCTCTTGTCCTCCTCCGCGGCGACCTATACCTTCTGCCACCTCCTGCGGTCGCCGTTCTGTCCAGCTGTAGAACTCCCCGATCTGCCCTTCCTCTTCCTGCTGGTGCCTGTAACGTAGATATAGCCATAACCTCTCTCCCCTCAGAAGCCCCCCTACCCCCCGACCCTCCCCTCTGAGACCCCGTCCCCTGTCCCCCCCCACTCCGTTGAGGAGACAATAGCTGCAAGATCTGCGCCAAGGCGGACAGATCTCCTACCTGACTCGCCGTTCTCGTTCCTGTTGAGGTGCCTTCTAAGGGATCATCCTCCTCATCTGCGAAGTCACCACTGGCGTTGAGCTCGAGTGGTGGCTCCGTACATCTGTCCTGCTGTGCTGGGATGACTCCTTGAGAGGCGTCCAGAGCCTCCTCCCTCGGCTCTCCCCCGGTCCCACCTGTAATACAACACATCGTTAAAAGTGTTCCTCCCATCCCTAAAACACCCCCCTCTTTACTCCTCCCTTCATACCTTCTCCTATGTATATATATATATATTTTTTTTTTAAAACCAATGCATGTGCACTCCCCGTAATTGGGGCACTCCCCGTAATTGGGGCCCCCGGGCCCCCCCCCTCCCCCTAAGGCCACAGCCGGTCACCAGCCCTCCCCAGAAAACTTAGACCTTCCTACTCCAAGGGACCCCTGGGTGCTGCGTAAAATCCAACCCTCCTCTGAACCCCCCAGGACCAGGGACCAGACACGAGCCCCAATTTACCTGCCCCAATCTAGGGGGCGGCCGACTATAATAACAACCGATTACCTCTAGCCCTGAGCTTGGAAAATGACCCCAAAAAAAAAAAAATACCTTTTTTTTTTTTTTTTAATATTAATCCTTCTTTTTTTTTTTTTTTTTTTTTTTGGGTCCTAAACCGGCTTAGCTTATCCATATTGTTTTTCCTTTTATTATCTTTTTTTTTTTTTTTTTTGACCCCAAAGTAGCACCATCCTAAAAACCAAATTTCCTTTAGGTGCCTCCGGCCCGCCATGTGGGACGCAAATGGCCGTATCGGTACCCCCCTTCCCCCCGCGGCCTCATCCCCGGCCAGCCATAATAACATACTGCCCCCTCCCTTTGTATGCATGCCTCTATGCCTCATACCTCTCCCCCTCGGGCCTTATTCACGGCCACCTCTATCCCCAGGGCTCGTCAATCCTATTCCCCCGGGCCTTCTCCATCCTGCCTTATCCCGGCAAAACACCCCCCCCCTCCCCCTTGGCCTTATTGGGCGCCACACTGCCGCGCACTTGCCCGCTTCCTGGCCTTTTCTTTTTAACCCCGTTTTTGCAACTACTATGTTGCTTCTGCGATAAATCAGCCATCAGGCCCCATCTTCGATAGCTCAGCCGCTTACCTGCCTCCCGAGCTCTTCTCCCGGTCCGTCCTGACCTGCCGCGTCCTCTCGCTGACCTAGGCTCCGCCTGTTGACGTGCCGTGATGACGTCAGACCTCAACGCCGCCCGCGACCGGGCCTCCGTTCCCGCTCCGGACCGTTGATCTTCGCCGCTCTCCAGCCTCGCCTGCTCCTGTGGTCCTGCCGTCTGACTCCTCTCCCGACCGGATCTTCTCCTGCCGACCTCCGGGCTCAAGCGTTCTGGTGGCCTCGACCTCCTGGCTGGCCGTCTTCCGCTCCCGACAGATGACTCCAACACCGGACCTGCTGTGGCTGCCTCTCCAGCTGTGGATAACTGCTGCCGGATCCATCCTTCGCCATTCCTTCTCGCCGCCGACAGCAACTCCTGCAACAAGGCCTCCATCTTCAGGTAAGTCAGCGCAACACACCTCCTACCGTGCTGTTCCTGAAGGACACCTGTGACCTCACTTCCAGTGCTGGGACTTATCAAAGCTCCCCAACCCCACCCACATGGAATAATCCACTTCTGGGGGGGAAGTGGGGTCACAGGTGCCCTTCTTCCATTCTGTCATCCGGGGCCTTTTCTTTATTAAGATTTTGCCTTTGTCTTATATTTGAACCAGGTTACTGAAAGAGACTGGTAGTATTAATACCGTTTTTTTTTTCCGTAGATTATTTTTGGGTAAATTGTATTCTGGGATTAAATTTGTTAGCATGGGTTTTCCTTAAGATTTCCCATATAATAAATAAAAGTGTACTCTCCCTGTGCAGGTAAGCGGGCCTCATTCATCTTACGAACTTCTGAGAACACCAGAGTGGAGCATCATCAATGCTGCATTGCAGGTTACAGATGTGGGCAGCTAAACCAACTGTGGTAAGGGTTAGTCAGGGACTCAAGTGCTGCCATCCTAACGTTACATATTAATAATTTAAGTTTGAATCAGCTTACAATAAATGATAAAGTTATTGTATTTAATAAACAAAGCTATAATGGCTTTTATCCTAGCTGTGGTCTCAGTGTTTTTCTTGGGGGAAGTGTCAAAGGGGAGGCCTCGGTGGGTCATAGGAAGTGTAAGTGGAGAGAAGGAAACAAAATAGTGTATAGATGGTTTTATCCCTTATGTTTATTATCCAATTCTTCTGTATTTAATGGTCCTTTAACACTTAATGACCACAATGTTTCCTGTACATCACTGGTTATTAGGGTTTTCTTGGTTGCAATAGCGTGGGTCCTGCCCCAAACAGCGGGACTACGCTATTAAACCCTCCTTCCTCTGTACTGGCCACTGGAAATAGAAGAGAAAAAAGAAGAGGAAACTCTTTTTTTTAATTTCAGCTGATAGGACCGCCAAGTGAGTGGTACTAGAAGTGTTGTGGGAAGAGTTGGGAGAGACAGTGTAATTGTGTTGATTTTTCAGAACAATGGCATGAACCTAAGACACGTGATGAAATGTAGATGTGCTGTAAAATACCTTTATGACGTTCTACAATTGCCTTTATGAAAAGCACAACAGTGGCACTTTGTGGCCCCCAGATCATAGGTTAGACATCTCTATAGTACATATTTCAGTGGGAATATTTATCAGCATGAGAATTAAAAAGGTGGAATTAATGAATTCCACTTTTCAAGCTATAATGTAGCTTTTATTTAACAAACTATGGCCTAGATTTGGAGTTCGGCGGTAAAAGGGCTGTTAACGCTCCGCGGGCTTTTTTCTGGCCGCACCATAAATTTAACTCTGGTATCGAGAGTTCAAACAAATGCTGCGTTAGGCTCCAAAAAAGGAGCGTAGAGCATTTTTACCGCAAATGCAACTCTCGATACCAGAGTTGCTTACGGACGCGGCCGGCCTCAAAAACGTGCTCGTGCACGATTCTCCCATAGGAAACAATGGGGCTGTTTGAGCTGAAAAAAAACCTAACACCTGCAAAAAAGCAGCGTTCAGCTCCTAACGCAGCCCCATTGTTTCAAAAAATAATAAAATATTTACAAACATAAGAAAAATATTACAACAATTTTAAACTAATTACACCTACTCTAAGCCCCCTAATAAAATAACAAAGCCCCCCAAAATAAAAAATTCCCTACCCTATTCTAAATTTAAAAAGTTACAAGCTCTTTTACCTTACCAGCCCTGAACAGGGCCCTTTGCGGGGCATGCCCCAAGGATTTCAGCTCTTTTGCCTGTAAAAAAAAACATACCATACCCCCCCCAACATTACAACCCACCACCCACATACCCCTAATCTAACCCAAACCCCCCTTAAATAAACCTAACACTAAGCCCCTGAAGATCTTCCTACCTTGTCTTCACCATACCAGGTTCACCGATCCGTCCTGGCTCCAACATCTTCATCCAACCCAAGCGGGGGTTGGCGATCCATCATCCGGTGCTGAAGAGGTCCAGAAGAGGCTCCAAAGTCTTCCTCCTATCCGGCAAGAAGAGGACATCCGGACCGGCAAACATCTTCTCCAAGCGGCATCTTCAATCTTCTTCCATCCGGTGCGGAGCGGGTCCATCTTGAAGCAGGCGACGCGGATCCATCCTCTTCTTCCGTTGTCTCCCGACGAATGACGGTTCCTTTAAGGGACGTCATCCAAGATGGCGTCCCTCGAATTCCGATTGGCTGATAGGATTCTATCAGCCAATCGGAATTAAGGTAGGAATTTTCTGATTGGCTGATGGAATCAGCCAATCAGAATCAAGTTCAATCCGATTGGCTGATCCAATCAGCCAATCAGATTGAGCTCGCATTCTATTGGCTGTTCCGATCAGCCAATCGGATTGAACTTGATTCTGATTGGCTGATTCCATCAGCCAATCAGAAAATTCCTACCTTAATTCCGATTGGCTGATAGAATCCTATCAGCCAATCGGAATTCGAGGGACGCCATCTTGGATGACGTCCCTTAAAGGAACCGTCATTCGTCGGGAGACAACGGAAGAAGAGGATGGATCCGCGTCGCCTGCTTCAAGATGGACCCGCTCCGCACCGGATGGAAGAAGATTGAAGATGCCGCTTGGAGAAGATGTTTGCCGGTCCGGATGTCCTCTTCTTGCCGGATAGGAGGAAGACTTTGGAGCCTCTTCTGGACCTCTTCAGCACCGGATGATGGATCGCCAACCCCCGCTTGGGTTGGATGAAGATGTTGGAGCCAGGACGGATCGGTGAACCTGGTATGGTGAAGACAAGGTAGGAAGATCTTCAGGGGCTTAGTGTTAGGTTTATTTAAGGGGGGTTTGGGTTAGATTAGGGGTATGTGGGTGGTGGGTTGTAATGTTGGGGGGGGGTATGGTATGTTTTTTTTTACAGGCAAAAGAGCTGAAATCCTTGGGGCATGCCCCGCAAAGGGCCCTGTTCAGGGCTGGTAAGGTAAAAGAGCTTGTAACTTTTTAAATTTAGAATAGGGTAGGGAATTTTTTATTTTGGGGGGCTTTGTTATTTTATTAGGGGGCTTAGAGTAGGTGTAATTAGTTTAAAATTGTTGTAATATTTTTCTTATGTTTGTAAATATTTTATTATTTTTTGTAACTTAGTTCTTTTTTATTTTTTGTACTTTAGCTAGTTTATTTAATTGTATTTATTTGTAGGAATTGTGTTTAATTAATTTATTGATAGTGTAGTGTTAGGTTAATTGTAGGTAATTGTAGGTAGTTTATTTAATTAATTTATTGATAGGGTAGTGTTAGGTTTAATTATATCTTAGGTTAGGATTTATTTTACAGGTAAATTTGTTATTATTTTAACTAGGTAACTATTAAATAGTTCTTAACTATTTAATAGCTATTGTACCTGGTTAAAATAATTAAAAAGTTGCCTGTAAAATAAATATTAATCCTAAAATAGCTATAATATAATTATAATTTATATTGTAGCTATATTAGGATTTATTTTACAGGTAAGTATTTAGCTTTAAATAGGAATCATTTATTTAATAAGAGTTAATTAATTTCGTTAGATGTAAATTATATTTAAGTTAGGGGGGTGTTAGTGTTAGGGTTAGACTTAGCTTTAGGGGTTAATCAATTTATTAGAATAGCGGTGAGCTCCGGTCGTCAGATTAGGGGTTAATAATTGAAGGTAGGTGTCGGCGATGTTAGGGAGGGCAGATTAGGGGTTAATACTATTTATGATAGGGTTAGTGAGGCGGGTTAGGGGTTAATAACTTTATTATAGTAGCGCTCAGGTCCGCTCGGCAGATTAGGGGTTAATAAGTGTAGGCAGGTGTCGGCGACGTTGAGGGGGGCAGATTAGGGGTTAATAAATATAATATAGGGGTCGGCGGTGTTAGGGGTAGCAGATTAGGGGTACATAGGGATAACGTAGGTGGCGGCGCTTTTCGGTCGGAAGATTAGGGGTTAATTATTTTAAGTAGCTGGCGGCGACGTTGTGGGGGGCAGGTTAGGGGTTAATAAATGTAATACAGGGGTCGGCGGGGTTAGGGGCAGCAGATTAGGGGTACATAAGTATAACGTAGGTGGCGGTCGGCAGATTAGGGGTTAAAAATTTTAATCGAGTGGCGGCGATGTGGGGGGAGCTCGGTTTAGGGGTACATAGGTAGTTTATGGGTGTTAGTGTACTTTAGGGTACAGTAGTTAAGAGCTTTATGAACCGGCGTTAGCCAGAAAGCTCTTAACTCCTGCTATTTTCAGGCGGCTGGAATTTTGTCGTTAGAGCTCTAACGCTCACTTCAGAAACGACTCTAAATACCAGCATTAGAAAGATCCCATTGAAAAGATAGGATACGCAAATGGCGTAGGGGGATCTGCGGTATGGAAAAGTCGCGGCTGAAAAGTGAGCGTTAGACCCTTTAATCACTGACTCCAAATACCAGCGGGCGGCCAAAACCAGCGTTAGGAGCCTCTAACGCTGGTTTTGACGGCTACCGCCGAACTCCAAATCTAGGCCTATATAGAGTATGATCCATAAGTTTCATAAATAAACAACAACAAAAAAACTGTTACTTTACTTTGAACTTTTATTGTGATTTGCTAATTAACTTTCACAATTCACACTTTGGTCTGTTATCATTAGCATAGTGTATTTTAAAGCACATATTTGGTTGACTTACTTTCTTTTTCAAAACAAAAAGAAAAGAGATGTCTCAAAGGAAATATTTGTTGATTTATTCCAAGCAGACTGTAAAAGCAAAAGTTAATGTGCTGATTATTTGCCAACTGGCCACCGATATCCTGACTCGGAATTACACTTCTTACTAAAACTCTATTAAAATTACTATGTGTTGTAAAGGAAGTAAGTGAGAGAGAATATACTCTTGCCAGTTGCTCTGATGCATTGTAGAGGGTTACCGACCTCATGCTCTTGCTTCTTAGAATTACTACAACTTAAAGGGACAGTATACACTAGTTTTTTCTTTGCATAAATATTTTGTAGATGATCTATTTATATAGCCAATAAAGTTTTTTGTTTTTTTTTTAAAAAGGATAGTTTTGCTTATTATTAAATAAAATCTCCTAACCAAGCCCCAAAGTTTTAGGAGAATACCGACGTATACCTACTCCAGCTTGCTTCTGTTTGCGCAAAGAGTCTTTTCATATGCAAAGGAAGGGGGAGGGGGAGGGAGTGTCTGATATTTCTCACTTGCAGTGGGTGTTCCAGTAACCTTTTAAACAGAGTTAAACTGGAAGCTTCTAAGTAAGTTTTTAAACAATTTTATACTGGATTTTTATATCAGTATCTGTGCATCTTATTCTTTATAGTTGTGTCTATTACATGCAGTTATATGAAAATTGGTGTATACTGTCCTTTTAAGCTATAAAATTACTGACACCTGAATGTAAGAAATAAAGATTTTCAAAGCAGGTTTAAAGGGATATGAAACACAATTTTTTATTTCATGATTCAGATAGAGCCAGCCCATTTTTGGTTCAGCACCTGGGTAGAGCTTACTGATTGGGGACTAAGCACTACCCAGGTGCTGAACCAAAAATGGTCCGGCTCCTAAGCTTACATTCCTGCTTTTCAAATAAAGATACCAAGAGAACAAAGAAAAAATGATAATAGGAGTAAATTAGAAAGTTGCTTAAAAGTGCATGCTTTATCTGAATCATGAAATTTAAAATTTGGGTTTAATTTCCCTTTAATTATGCAAATTGAATATACTAGATGCCTATTTTTAAGAGTTATATGAAATTAAATGTATAGTAGTAAAATAAAAAGATAGTATTTGAATTTTTTACTACAAAATCAGTGAATATATATTTATATATACACTACGTAAATCCATTGAAAAATACATGATTTAAAAATAATTGTGTTAGCAAAATTTGTATTCCTTTGCATTGTAAGGACAAACCCCATTCAAATTTTTTTTTAAGTTTATCTTATCCCCTTTGTGGTGACTAATTAGAGATGGATATAAAAAGCTGCATGAAATGTAGTTCACATTCTTCAGGGGAGTGGTAAATGTTTTCAGTCATTATTATAAGTGTGTGTGGCCCCCAGAAAATCAGGCCATAAGAGATTATCCATATAAAAAAAAAAACTTTAGCTACCCCTGCTTCAGCAGTGCAAAATATAATCATTTATGTAATTAGTTTTCTAGAATCGGGACTTTACAAAAGTAAAGCCTACATGCTTATTGCCTGACACAGAAAGTAACTGACAAGGACACTGCTGGATCATTATTGAATAGTCAAAAACTGTAAATATTAAAGGCTAGATTACAAGTGGAGCGCTAAATATTGCTTTCCAGAAAGTTGAGCGCAATGCAAATGCGAGCTTGTGTTCGCAATGCACTAGAGCACGCTTCTATAGGCTCCAATGGGAGCCTTGTTCTCATGTCGTGAGACACTGCATGAGAACCTAGAGCAGTGAAGGGGGAAGGTAGTGCAGCGATGGGCAGCATTTTTAAATATATATGTACTAGTGTTAAAGCCTGTGTACACTGGCCAAAATGTTAAAGGAAATAAATATACCTATACCTCTATCCATCTATCCCTATCCCTTTATCTCCATCCCAATCAATCTATTCATCTATCTCTCTATCTCTATCCCTATCCCTCTATCTGTATCCCTCTACCCCTATAGCTCTATCATTATTCCTCTATCCCTATTCCTCTATCCATCTATCCCATCCCTCTATCTCTATCCTTTTATCCCTGTCCATCTATCCCTATCCATCTATCCCTTTCCCTCTGTCCATCTATCTCTATCCCTCTCCCTCTATCCCTATCCCTCTATCCCTATTCCTCTATCCATCTATCCCATCCCTCTATCTCTATCCCTTTATCCCTGTCCCTCTATCCCTATCCCTCTATCCCTTTCCCTCTGTCCATCTATCTCTATCCCTTTCCCTCTATCCATCTATCCCTTTCCCTCTGTCCATCTATCTCTATCCCTTTCCCTCTATCCATCTATCCCTTTCCCTCTATCCCTCTATCCCTTTCCCTCTATCCATCTATCCCTTTCCCTCTATCCATCTATCCCTTTCCCTCTATCCATCTATCCCTTTCCCTCTGTCCATCTATCCCTATCCCTCTATCTCTTTATTTTTCTGCAGTTTTGGATCCCCCGAATGCTCCAACCTCCCTGAACCCCCCCCAAAACAGCTCTCTAAACCTCGCCTCTCTAACTATTGCCGCCATCTTAGGCACTTGCAGCTGTCTGCCAGTACCTATAAACCCCTTTTTTTTATTTTTTTCTGTATTGTAGAGGTCCTGCCACCTCCCCCCCTTTCGCGATCGCCATTTAGTACACTCCCAAACCCCTTTTCTGTAGTGTAACTGCCCCATCCCTCCCTGTTCCTTTTCCTTAAGGAGCTCCAGCTCTTGGCTGCAACTTAACAGCTGAGAGTGCTGGAGCTTCCTAAATCTCGTGCCTGCGGTTAAGGCAAGGTATGTTTGTCTTCGCACAGTCTCTACTGCGCATGACTGCATCGGATAAACAGTCAATCGGCCCTAATGCATCTGTTTCCGCGTGAGCCTTCAGGCTTGCCAGAAACAGGAGTTTAGAAGCAGTGGTATTAAGACCCCTGCTCCTTAACTCGTACGCCTCCTCGGAGTCTGCGGACATTAATCCGCCTGATCGTGTACGATCGGGTTGATTGACACCCCCTGATAGCGGTGTCAATCAACCGCAGGGGGCAGCATTGCATAAGCAGTTCTCCAGAACTGCTTGTGCAATGTTAAATGCCAACAGTGTATGCTTTTGGCTTTCAGCGATGTCTGGCGGACATGATCCGCTACAGCAGATCATGTCCGCCAGACACTGATAAATCGGTCCCTTGGCCTTTTATAATATAGGATATGACTATGTACATATATATTTGTGTTAATATGTTTATTTTTTTCTAACACCCCATACCCGTCACCCATCACTTTTAAACCCATATAACTGCTTTTTGCAGTTATTTTATTCAAAAATAAAAATGCTACTATCTTTATTTAAAAAAATATATATATTACACTTAATTTTGGGGGCATTTAGTGGACATTTATAAAATTAACCAGAGATTTGCGAGCTTGCTATAGCACTAAACAGACACTTGTAATATTAGCGCTCCACTTGAAATCTAGCCCCAAAGACTTTCCCACATTTAGAGTAGCATGAATGAATCAGCTACATTTTGTGTTGTGTACTTTTGTCCATTCATTTATTTATTAAAGGAGCATTCATTTTGCATTTTCAGACAAATGCAAAGAATACACCAAAATTATTGATTTTTTTGCATTTGGACAAATCGGAATGCACATTTCTACAGGAGCACGCATGAGTTTTGAGCACTATGCGGCAGAAGTATTTGCTACAATGTATAATATTGCTACAAACCTTGTTACAAATACTGATTCCCTATAGTATTTAAGGCATGAGTACACTTCTGAGTCTACCTGGGTTTTTCTTCTGTGAAGGTCTATGAGAATAGACGTAGCCACCCTTTAGCAAAGCCTGTTTTTCCTAGTTTTTCTTTAGATTAACAAGATTTTGTGGTCTGATGCACACATGGTAGACATAATACCAGAAAGTGTTTAAATATTGGATACATTTTTTAATAGTTCACTGGAGACCAAGCTGATACCATCCTGCTATGGGACGGAATTCATTTGATAAAGGTGTCAGTTAGGTACCGAAACGTCATGGGACTGTTTATTATGGACTTTGGAGAATAAAAGTTAAGTTTTACTTTTAAGAATCCAGTGAGTGCTGTCTGATGAATTTGCTAGATTTATCTTTAGACATATAAGCACCCTGGTAAATGCTGTTTTTGGCTGCAGGTGTGCATATCATTTTTTTGGACTATATATATATATATATATATATATATATATATATATATACACACACACACATATATATATATATATATATATATATATATATATGAGGCTGATAGGGTGTATGCACTCTCAACAAAAACTGCCAGGGTGCTATGATATGGTTAAATGCAAATTCTGCCATCTGTGACAAAATTCTTTATTAGTAGTGACGTTTCGGGACCAAATGTTGTCCCTTCCTCTATATATATATCTAACACACAGAGAAAGTCTAGCACTCACTTGCAAGCACTCCGCTAAGATTAAAAGCAAAAATGGAAGAGTTAGTTACTGCATTTGGCCAAATGGGACAAACCCAGGTACCACGTCAAGCTCTCTCCCAAAACCTGGGTCGCTAATACAGCTAAGCAATGCAAGCTCTCAATCAAACAAACTGGGAACAAGTCAAGAATGCACAGACGTATGTAATCACCCTAGACATATACAAAACATGGAAAGGGACTGCACTCTCAGACTGGACTGGTTACACATCCTATGACCCTGCAACATGCACAGTCCCTATATATTAAATGCCTGTTTTCAGCAATGTTGCATGTGAAGTTGACAGTCTAGCCAAAATTAAAATTTCATGATTTCATTAGGGCATGCAATTTAAAACAACTTTCCAATTTACTTTTTTCATCAAATTTGCTTTGTTCTCTTTGTAGAAAACTAAGCCTAGGTAGGCTCATTTGTTAATTTCTAAGATGTTGAAGTGCCTCTTATGTCAGTGCATTTTGACCGTTTTTCACAGTTAGACATTGCTAGTTCATGTGTGTCATATAGATAACATTGTGCTCACTCCCATGGAATTATTTAGGAGTTAGCACTGATTGGCTAAACTTGTGTCTTGCAAAAGAACTGAGATAAGGAGGCAGTCTGAAGAGACTTAGATACAAGGTAATCACAGAGGTAAAAAGTGTACTAATATAACACTGTTGGTTATGCCAAACTGGGGAATGGGTAATAAATGAATTATCTATATTTTTAAACAATAACAATTCTGGTTTAGACAGTCCTTTTAATTAATAACAGTAAAAATAGTAGATAGGGTTGCAAGCTGTCATCCAGAAAAATACTGGAGAATCTGTGCACAATGGTAGGTGGGATCACACAATGTCCCACCCACCATAACTTCTACCAGAGCCCTCACTATTGATCCCACCATGTATATTTTTAACAACTGAGCAGTTATTTTATACCTTGGATGCCAGTAACATACAAAATCAATACTATTAATAATTTTACTTCTTTGGTTGTCAATAACACTCAC
This sequence comes from Bombina bombina, assembly GCF_027579735.1. Taxonomy (NCBI): domain Eukaryota; kingdom Metazoa; phylum Chordata; class Amphibia; order Anura; family Bombinatoridae; genus Bombina; species Bombina bombina. Next base: position 608,694,250 of record NC_069503.1, on the reverse strand, counting down.
AAATGGAAGTAATTTGATGCCTTGACTAACCCCCACTTCTTTCTGCTACATATTTAAAATATGTTGAGCCATAGTAGGCTTTTTACATTTAGCTAGGCACTTTAAAAAAACAGGACATTTAAGTGTCCAGTATTTTTGTGAAGATTTTACTGGACAGCTTGCTAAAATACTGGACTGTCCAGTTGAATACTGGATTCCTGGCAACTCTAATAGTGGCAGATATGATTTTCATTATTTAATTCATCCTCTCCATTTCAATTTTGAGTATTTTGTATGCCGTTGATGAAGTGTCCCTTTTTTTCCCCTTAGATCTGGTCACCCTAACCTACTGTAGATCATGTTTATTAAACATATAAGGTAACGTATGATATTTGTCATTGATTGTATTACTCTGGTGTGCTACATTCAAAGTGAACATCTTAGCCTTTCTCCTTTTTCACTCACCATTTTTTAACTGCTGAAGTGCTGAATTACAGTGTTAATATGGCTAATCCCATCAACTTTTTCTGTTAACAAATGAAAAAAAAACACCTTATATATCATTCAATTCCCCTCTAAGGAAATAATTATCAGACACCTACTTCTGCATTAAATTGTATTATCCGTTAAAGGCCTTTGATCCCTCAGGTCAAACAATCATTTTCTCATTTTAAAAATCTTATAATCATTTGCATCAATAAGTATACATATATTAGCACACAGTTGCATGGAATAAAGCTAAATAACCTACTCTAATATGTAGTGTTAATTTAAAGTGACACTAAAGTCAAAATAAACTCTGTACAACCAAATCCTGCAGAGCATGCGCTAGACTTCACAATGTATTTGTATATGAGTCTGTGATTGGCTAATGGCTGTCACATGATACAGAGGGCCAGTAAATGGAAATCATTTTTTAAAGGGAGAGTCTACTTGAAAATTGTTATATTTTAAAAAGTTAGATAATCCCTTTATTACCCATTCCCCAGGTTTGCATAACCAACACTGTTATATTAATAAAGTTTTTACCTCTATGATTTCCTCTATCCAAGTCTCTGCAGACTGCCCCTTATCTCAGTGTTTATTAAAACTTTTTACATTCTCGCATTTTTGCCAATTAGTGCTGGTTGTTGTATAACCATTTTAATTCTCCATTGGAGTGAGCACAATGTTTTATCTATATGGCACAAATTAACTAGTACTGTTTGGCTGTTGTGCAAGATTTAAAAAGCTATTTAAAAAGGGTGACCTGCAGGATCTTAGAAACACGCATACTTAGAGGTTATAGCGTATATTAATATAAAAATTTTGGTTTTCTTTGTTCTCTTGCTATCTTTATTTGAAAAAGAAGGCATCTAAGCTTTTTTAGGTTCAGTACTCTGGACAGCACTTTCTTATTGGTGGATGAATTTATCCACCAAGTAAGGACAACCCAGGTTGTTGAAACAAAAATGGGCCGGTATCTAAACT